>NC_057720.1:36182068-36190572 GCF_004010195.1 Chiloscyllium plagiosum | reverse complement strand
CACCTGCCTTTGGGACAGGACATATCCAGGGATGATGATGGTGCTGTCTGGATTATATCTGTAAGGTAAAATTCAGTGAATATGCCTATGTCAGGCTGTTGCTTGACTTGTCTGTAAAAGGGTCTGTATCTTCCGACTGGGATCCCTCCAACCGCAGGGGATGAACTTGGACTTCACCAGTTTCTTCATCCCCCCTCCCCTTGTCTCAGCCGAATCCCTCCAGCCCGGCTCCGCCTTCCTGACCTGCAGTCTTCTTCTTGACCTCTCTGCCTCCATCCTACTCCGACCTATCACCCTCACCTTGACCTCTTTCCACCTATCACATTTCCAACGCCCCTCCTCCAAGTCCCTCCTCCCTACCTTTTATCTTCTCCTGCTGAACACTCTCTGCTCATTCCTGAAGAAGGGCCTGTGCCCGAAACGTTGAATCTCCTGTTCCCTGGATGCTGCCTGACCTGCTGTGCTGTTCCAGCAATAAAGTTTCAACTCTGTTTACAGCAGGGAAGATCAAAGTGTCGGCGAGAAGTAGTGATAGGGGACTCTATAGTCAAGGGTACAGATAGCTGTTTCCCTGGCATGAGCGAGACTCCAGGATAGTGTGTTGCCTCTCCACTGCCAGGACGTCTCTGAGTGGGCACAGGATATTGCGAAATGGGAGGATGAGGAGCCAGAAGGCATGGTTTCTATACTGATACTAACAATACAGGCAGGAAGAGTGATGAGGTCCTGCAAAGGGAATTTAGGGAGTTAGATAGAAAGTTGAAAAGCAGGACCTCGAGGATCATTACCTCAGGATTACTCCCAGTGCCATGTGTTAGTGAGACCAGAAATAAGAAAATAATATGATTAAATGCATTGCTAAAGAGCTGGTGTAGGAGGGAGGACTTCAGATATTTGGATCATTGAGTTCTCGTCCAGGGCACGAGGGACCTGTACAAGAAGGGTGGACCTAAGCTGGGGCGGGGGGGTGGGGGGGTGGTGGTCCGATATCCTTGGAGGGAGGTATGCTTGTGACACTTGTGAGGATTTGAACTAGTGTGGCGGAGGGGTGGAATCCAGAGCAGTAGGTCAGCATTTGAGGTGATTGGGAAGGTAGAGATTAAGTCAAGTAAATCTAATAGGAAGAATAGGCAGGGCCAGTTTAATGAATACAGTGAGACTGGCAGTCTGAATTTATTTTCGTTCAAGGAGTATAACAGATAAGGCAGATGAGCTCAGAGCCCGGATAAATACCTGGAAGCACAATGTTGTAGCCAGTACAGAAACCTGGTTGAGAGAAGGGCAGGAATGGTAGCTCAACGTTTTAAGGTGCATATGTTTCAGGTGTTATAAAGTGGGATATGAAAAGATTGGGGAGTTGCTGATAAAGGAGGATGTCACAGCTGCACTAAAAGACAACATTTTGGAGGGTTCTTCCAGTGACACAATATGGATATAACTCAGGAATAAGAAAGATGCAATCACTATTATGTGGTTGTACTATAGTCCCAATAGCCAGTGGGAGACAGAGGAACAGATTTGGAGACAGATCATAGAAGGATGTAAAAACAACAGAGTTGCTGGAGTGGGTGATTTTAATTGAGACTCCCTTGGTGCCAGGGACCTGTGATGATGCAAAATTTGTTTGGTGTATTCAGGAGGACTTCATGAAACAATATGTAGTGGTCTAACTAGGGTAGGGGTCATATTAAACCTTGTATTGGAAAATGAGCCTGGCAAGGCGATTGATGCTTTAGTGGGGGAGCATTTTTGGGAACAGAGATCATAATTCTGTAAGCTTTAAAATGTTCATGTATAAGGATAAGTCTGATCTTTGGGTAAAAGTGCTAAATTGGGACAAAGTTAATTCCAACAGGATAAGGCAGGAACTGAAGAAATTAGATTTAGCAGTTGATTGAGGGTAAATCCACATGTGACATGTCTTTTTTAAGGGTCAGTTGATCAGAGTTCAGGACCAGTATATTCCTTTGAGGATGAAAGATAAGGATAGCAAGATTCAGAAACCCTGGATGCCAAAAGGTCTATTCCCATGTTGTATTGTTCTATATTGTTGTTTCTAAAACTTTGCTGGGAGGACAGAAATTGTACGCGTAGTCACTGTTGTAATTATAGTGTTATAAGTGTGAAACAAAACCTGTCTTATAATGTTTCCTTTAAAGTAAAACAGTGTTCTGAAAGAGAGAGGACAATCATCCTGAATGATCCCCAGAGATAAGCCTATTTTCACACCTTGATACATAAGAAGGGCAACTGGTCCTCTTGGGCACTGACTCTCAATCAGACAAGGAGATCTGAAGAGGAGGACTGAAAACTACAGACAGAGGGAAAGAGTGTTGTATGTTAGGCAAAGCAGAATATTGGTGGGAATTTGTCCTCTGTTCAAGAGATGGAATGTGGAGATACTGGAGTCAAAGAGTGACCAATTGAAAGCTTGCTACTGAAATTGTTGGAAGACAAACTGAACTAAATTTGCAGAAGGACAGTGGAAGATGCTCTCTAACATGATAGAGAGAAGGGAGCTTTTAGAAAACTGTGAGAAATTTGAATATAATTTTCAAGAAGGACTTGAAAGGCATTTTAGGATCATAGAGTCATAGAGATGTACAGCACAGAAACAGATCCTTCGGTCCAACTTGCTCACGCTGACCAGATATCCCAACCTAATCTAGTCCCACCTGTCAGCACCTGGCCCACATCCTTCCAAACCCTTCCTATTCATATACTCATCCAAATGCCTTTTAAGTGTTGCAATTGTACTAACCTCCACTACTTCCTCTGGCAGCTTATTCCATACACATACCACGCTCTGCATGAAAAAGTTGCCCCATAGGTTGCTTTTGTATCTTTCCCCTCTCACCCTAAACCTATGCCCTCTAGTTCTGGACTCCCCAGTCCAAGGAAAAAGAGTATACAAAATCACACAACACCAGGTTATAGTCCAACTGGTTTATTTGGAAGCACTAGCCTCCAAATGAACCTGTTGGACTATAAACTGGTGTTGTGTGATTTTTAACTTTGAACACCCCAGTCTAATACTGGCGTCTATAAACCTGGGAAAAGACTTTGTCTATTTATCCTATCCATGCCCCTCAATTTTATAAATCTCTATAAGGTCACCCCTTATGTGATATTTTGTGATATTTGAGAAAATTGTTTTGAAACTGCAATAGCCAAGAGAAAACTGTACATTCTGACTGGTGAATGTGTTCATGGGGAAGGCTTTAAAGGTACACTCATCTGTGTTACACAAATGGTCAGGCAATCATATTACAGAGAAAATTGCTGTTCTCGATGTCCAAAAGGTAGTGCCAGAGACTTAGTATAAACTTAAGAAAGAATCAGTCAGATTTTTATGGAATTTGTAAGAGAAAAGTATATGATATTTGACAGTTTGTACAGATTCATGGAATAGTTCTTCGTGTGAGTCACTAATTGTAGATGAGCTGTTAACAAGAGTGGGGTGTAGAAGGCAATTGTTTTTGCTTCTAAGAAGGTATTCAGAATTTTTGCAATGTCAGACTTGGTAATGAAGCCAACACCCGTTATTTGCTTCTCACTCTTTGGTTTGCCTACCCAGCAGAACACGTAGCCTACTTGTGGTTCTGATAGCAGGTGCTCCTCTGCTAGGTAATTTCACTGGAATCAGAAACATACAAATCTCAGAGACTCTAGCTAGCAATCAAACTTTCACAAGTACATTACAGAATGTGGGATCAAATGATCAGGAGTTCAAGGATGTTGCAGTTGTTCACTTGTACAAAAGAAAATGGCAAAAATCTATCTGATAACCACAGGAGAATTTCACTGCATCTGTTGGCTGGTACGATTCCAGCAAATATTCTACTCAACAGATTGGTACACGACATAACAGAATGTGTAATACCAGAATGTCAAAAAGTGGAGTTGGAAAGGCAAAGGAACTTGTAACAGATCTTCACCCTTTGATTAAAACAAAAGAAATGCTGTGAATAACAAATGGACTTTACCACGCCTTTGTTGTCCTAGCAAAATATCTAGGAAACCAAACTAGGATGTCATAATCGAACTATAAAGGTACTTCAACAGTTGAACAAAGAAATGATGTCTCGAGTTGCAGACTTTTTAAAAAATTCATGGAATGTCAGTGTCACTGGCTACAGTAGCAATTTTTGCCCATCTGTAGTTGCCCTTGAGAAGGTAATCGTGAATTGCTTTCTTGTACCACTGCAGTATGTATACTATAGGTAGTCCCCAGAATGCCGTAAGGGAGGGAATTCCAGGATTTTGACTCAGCGATAGTGAAGGAACAGCAATATAGTTCCAAGTCAGGATGTTGAGTGGTGGTGAAGCTGCAAGTGGTGTTCCCATAAGAACGAGGAGCAAGAGTGGGCAATTCAGTCCCATGCATCAGCTTCCTTTGTCTGGCTAGATGGAAGTGATCATGGGTGTGCAAACTTCTGTCTAAGGAGGCTCTATGAATTGCTGTAATGCTGTAATAGATGGTACATACTACTACTACTGAGCATCGGTGGAAGAGCGACAGAATGTTTGTTGATATGGTGTCGAGCTTCTTGACTGTTTGTAAGCTCATAATTTGTTAGGTTTTTTTTAGTCAAAGACGAGTGGAGAGTTGGGTAGTGTCATGGAAGCAGAAGGCTGCAGAAGGACTTGGACATGCTAGGAGAGTGAGCAAAGAAGTGACAGATGGAATACAATGTGAGGAAGTCTGAAGTTATGCACTTTTGGTAGGAAGAATACAAGCACATACTATTTTCGAAATGGGGAAAGGTTTCAGAAATTTGAAATGCACAGGGACTTGGGAATCCTAGTTCAAGATTCTCTCAAGATTAACATGCAGATTCAGTTGGCAGTTGAGATGGCAAATGCAACATTAGAATTCATTTCAAGAGGGCTAGAATACAAGAGCAGTGATGTACTGCTTAGGCTGCATAAGGCTCTGGTCAGACAACATTTGGAATACTGAGAGCAGTTTTGGGCCCTGTATCTGAGCAAGGATGTGCTGGTGCTGCAGGGGTCCATAGGATTTCATAAGAATGATGCCGAGGATGAACAGTATGTCATATAAGGAGTGGTTGAGGGTTATCAGTCCATGACAGGTCCATGACACATGAAAACATAGCAGCTGAAGGACCCTCAGGATATAAAGAAGGTACGAGGCCCAAAGTCTATTGCTCTCAATGTCAATTGCTCTACATGCTGAAAATATCCTTAGACACCTAGGCACCCAGAATTCTGCCAATTGCTGGAATGGGAGCTGTGAGCTGAAGGAATGGGTGGCCATTCCATCTTGGTGACACTCAAGGTAATAACTACTCTAAATCTATCTGCAACTTGCTGTTCCCAAGGATCCATTGATGAAGTGTGTGGGATCTCTCAATTCTCAATCCACAAATGTATTAAATTTGTTACCATGCCAGTTGAGTCAGAATATACTGCTTTGTCTGATTTTCTCATAATGATTTCAGTGCTGCAATCTACGCAATCGCCTTTGGCAATAAAACTGGCTTCCAACAGATATAGGTGCGTTGGCAGTGCAGTATAGTAATACAGTAGAAATCATAGACATTAAAAAGGGTTCCATTCCATAAATGTACAAGTCTTCTGTAATTTATTAGTACCTCACCTTAGAAATTTGCACCAGGTACCCTAGAAGCTGTTATGATGCCTAATCCTTTAAGACTTGTCATGTTCATGCTTTGTTTTAAGGACCAAGTGTCTTATACAGCTAGTTGCTGTGAGATATGAGTTCCCCACAAACACAAACACTGATACATACAAATAAACACCCAGACATTCTTCAGGGAAAGAGAAAAAAAGATGGATTCTTCTGTAGTGATTGGCTTTTTGGAAAAAATACTCACTTTAGTTAATGGATTGTTCTTGAAGGCAAAAGAATACGCATGGAATGATCCGAAGTTTGTGCTCTAACATTCTGAGCATGTGTGGTCAAATTACAAATTACACATCAGACTCTCAAGTTTCTGCAGGCACATCTTGCTCAGGAAATATAATTTTGAAATGTTTGTTCCATTGCTTTTTCAGGACAACAAATAGATTTGGCCTCAAAAGGAATGTTTTCTGTTCAGCAAAGGGAGAGATCTGCTGAGCAGCTCTTCTACAGGCATTTTGTCTCTCAATTGAAGACCAGATAAAACAAGAAATTCTCCAAGCCAGTCAATGTTCAAGTAAACCCAGAAGTGGTGTACAGCAAAGCAACCAGTCACATGATTTCTAGGAAGTCTGGTTGTCCATAGGGGCAGTTCAAATCTTTTAAAGAAAGCATTCCAGGTATTTCCACAACACTTGAAATCACAACATTTTTCCGCAGGATTCAAACCTAGTCTTTCAAGAAACATGAAGCATCTTCATATTAATAAGACCATAAGATATAAGAGCAGAAATAGGCCATTAGCCCAGTTAGTCTGCTAGTCTCTTGCCCCTAACACTGTAGCTGTTATCTTATTCAGCAGCATCCTGTACAGCACTTTGTCAAAGGCCTTCTGCAAATCCAAACAGATCATGTCCACTGGTCTCCTTTGTCAAACTTGCTCATTATCGCCTCACAGAATTCTACAAGATTTGTCAGGCATGATCCCTCCTGGACAAAGCACCGATGACTAGTTCTATTTTGTCCATGCATTTACAAGTATTCCACAATCTCATCCTTAATAATGGACTCTAAACTCTTACCAACATCTATGTTGAGGCTAACTGGCCAATTGTTTCCTGTCTTCTGCCTATCTCTTTTCTTAAATAGGGATGTTATATTCGCCACTGTCCAGTCCTTTGGGATGCTCCCTGACTCCAGTGAGGCCTGAAAGATCACCACTGATACCACTACAATCTCCTCAGCTATCTCCTCAAGAACTCTGAATGCAGTCCATCTGGTCCAGGTAATTTATTGACTTCAGACTTTTCAGCTTCTCTAGAACTTAATCCTTAGTGATGGCAACTACAGTCATTCTGCCCCTGGCTCTCTTGAAATTTTGGTATGTTGCTGGTGTCTTTCACTGTGAAAACCGATGCAATGTACTTATTCTGTTTCTCTGCCATTTCTTTGCTCCCCATTACTACTTTTCCTGCCTTATTTACCCCTGCCTAGGGAATGGCAATGGCCGAGTAGTATTGTTGCTGGACTGTTAATCCAGAGATCCAAATAATATTCTTGGTACCCGGGTGCAAATCCTGCCACAGCAATTCAATAAATATCTGGAATTAAGAATTTAGTGATGACCATGAAACCATTATCAATTGTCAGAAAAACCCATCTGGATCACTGGTGTCCTTGAGGGAAGGAAACTGCAAGCCTTACCTGGTCTGGTCTACATGTGACTCTAGATCCACAGCAATGTGGTTGACTCTTAACTAGCCTCTGGGAAATTAGGGATGGGCAATAAATGCTGCCGGGCCAGTGATGTTCTCATCCCGTGAATAAATAAAGAAAACAAACTTCCAGTTGTCCAAAGGCATCTTACCTTTTGGATATCTAAAAAAAACTCTTATAATCTTCTTTTACATTACTAGCTAGCTTATTCTCATATTTCATCTTCTCCCCCCTCATTGCTCTTTAAGTTATCCTATGCTGGTTTTTAAAAGCTTCCCAATCCTCTGGCTTCTCACTAATCTTCACCTTTTCTTTTAGCTTTATGTTGTTCTGACTCTACTTGTCTGCGATGTTTGCCTCATTTTCTTCTTGCTTGGGATGCAACTCTGGTATATCTCCTGAATTACCCCCAGAAATTCCTGCCATGGTTGCTCCACCGACTTCTCTGCTAGGCTCTCCTTCAAGCTACTCTGGCCAGCCCTCATCACGTCTTTGTAGTTACCTTTAATCAGTTGTAATAACATTATGTCTGACACAATCTTTTCTCAAACTGCAGGGTGCATTCTATCATATTATGGTCACTGCCACTAAGGGTTCCTTCACATTCAAGTCTGCTTTATTACACATCACTAAATCCAGAATTGCCCATTCCTTACTGGGCTCTACCACAAACTGTTCCAAAAAAAACTATCTTGTTGACATTTCACAAACTCCATAAAACGATAAGACATAGGAGCAGAAATTAGGCCATTCAGCCCATCAAGTCTGCTCTGCCGTTCGAATCATGGTTGATAGATTTTTCGACCCAATTTTCCGGCTTTCTCCCTGTAACCTTTGACCCCCTTAGCAATCAAGAACTTATTTATCTTTGCTTTAAATATATTCAGTGACCTGGCCTCCTCAGCCTTCTATGGCAATGAATTCCACAGATTCACCACTCTCTGGCTAAAGAGCTTTCTCCTTATCTGTGTTAGAGTCATAGAGATGTACAGCATGGAAACAGACCCTTCGGTCCAACCTGTCTATGCCGACCAGATATCCCAATCCAATCTAGTCCCACCTGCCAGCACCCAGCCCATATCCCTCCAAACCCTTCCTATTCATATACCTATCCAAATGCCTCTTCAATGTTGCAATTCTACCAGCCTCCACCACATCCTCTGGCAGCTCATTCCATACA
>NC_057720.1:36162192-36179819 GCF_004010195.1 Chiloscyllium plagiosum | reverse complement strand
GTAATTGCTATGATATCCCAGTCCCATGTTCCTAACCATGCCCTGAGTTCACCTGCCTTCCCTGTTAGGCCCCTTGCATTGAAATAAATGCAGTTTAATTTATTAGTCCTACCTTGTCCTTGCCTGCCCTGACTGTTTGACTCACTTCTGTTCTCAGCTGAACCCGTCTCAGATCGATCTCTTTCCTCACTATCTCCCTGGGTCCCTCCCACCTCTCCCCCCCCACCTTACTAGTTTAAATCCTCCCAAGTAGTTCTAGCAAATTTCCCTATCAGTTCTAAAAGATCTTCCCTTTACTCTAAGGCTGTGCCCTTGGGTTCTTGTCTCTTCTACCAATGGAAATATCTTACTAATGTCCACTCTATCCAGGCCATTGAGTATTCTGTAAGTTTCAATCAGATACCCCCTTATCCTTCCAAACTCCATTGAGTATTGTCCCAGAGTCCTCAAATGTTCCTCATATACAGGTATTAAGCTTTTCATTCCTGGGATCATTCTCGTGAACCTTCTGTGCATCCGCTCCTGGGCTAATATATCCCTGTTTTTATATTCTAGTCCTCTCGAGATGATTGACAACATTAAATTTGCCTGCCAAACTACCAACTCAACCTGCAAGTTTACTTTAAAAGAAGCCTGTACTCGGACTCCCAAAATTCCTCTGCAATTTAGATTTCTTAATTTTCTCCCCATTTACAAAATAGTCCATGCCTCTATTCTTCCTACCTCTCACTTTCTCATGTTTTATGTCATCTGCCATTTCTTTGCCCTTTCTCCTAATCTGTCTAAATCTTTCTTCCTTTTCTTGAGATTCACCATTAACTTGATTTTCACAGTCCACCTACATATTGAAGTCTTCCATGATTATTGTAGTAGTGCCTTTCTTACATACCTTTTCTATCTCCTAATTTATTTTCTTCCGCACATCCTGACAACTGTTAGGAGGTACACAACTCCCATCATAGTCTTTCTTCCCCACAGAGATTCTACATCTTCTGATTCAATATTGCTTGTTGCGATTGATTTAATTTCATTTATTACGATCAAAGCGACTCCCTGTTCATCTGCCTATCCTTTCGATTGGATGTATATCCTTGGATATTTAATTCCCAGTTCTGATTGTCTTGCAGCCACATCTCTGTGGTACTCACAACATCATACCCACTGACTTTAATCTGCACTACAAGCTCAAGTAATACTTTGTAATTAAGGCTAACAGACCAATGCTTTCCCTATTGTTATGCCTGAACGTTAACTTTCAGTGATCTGTGCACAAGGACAGCCAAGTCTCGTTGAATGGATTGTAAATGTACGGAATTCATAAGCCCAAGCCGCTGTGATTGTGTATACTAAAGACAGAAATCAATATATTTTTGGTACTAAGGGAGTTAAAGATATGGGAATAGTGTAGGAGAGTAGACTTGAGGGAAAGAAGGTCAGCTATTATCTTACAGCCAAATTGCATTTTCCTGCTCCTATTTTTAATTTTCTTATATGAATGGCAATGTTGTATATAAACTATCATTCAATAATCCAGCTACAAAACTCGAAAATTACACGAACTCTAAGAAAGTACTTTATTTAGAAAAGAATAACACTGAGAAATATGAACTACCTCACATGATTTGTATTATTAAGTGTGATGTTTTAACTATATTTTAACATGGTGCTGCTTTCTTGGAGGTGTGATAGCATTGTCAAGATCCAATAATGTCGCTACAACATTGCTGATATTAACATTTATGATAGAAGTAATGCCGAACAGACAGAATTATTCCAGACATTAACTGTTTGGATGAATTAGAGTGAATTAGCATTTCATCCAACATTAATCCTATAATGAGCTCCAGATATAGTGATCTTCTGTCAGAAAAGCAATACAACATGATTTCAATACAGTTTCAAGTACTGTGATATTTCAACGTTTCCTAATCACATTTCAGCAACGTCAGCATCCAAACCTCTTTCTGCTTCAGATTAGAGAGCTTCATTCAGGGGAATATTTCAAAATGTTCTGAGTGGCAAATTTTTTTTTTAAACTGATCTTCTCTCTACGTTAGCCATTAAACCGACACGGTTACACAGGCGAGTGGAACAATTCAGTAGGCAGACACTTTCAGATTACTCCTTGACAGAACTGGGCAATAGCATGTTGGAGCAGCTTAGGAAGTGATGTTTCAAGGAAAACCCTGTGAAGATTGACAAGCTCCACGTCGGGATATAAGCGAGATTAAAGTTTGAACTGTGAAAGGATTATATTGTTAATTTGGAGATCAAAATTGTACTAGCCTGTGAAAAGTTCATTTATCAGTATTGAAAATAATCAAATTCTTAACACTAACTTTCTTTAGCTTCATCACAATGAAATCCATCTGCCAACTAAGCATATGAGCAACATTCAGGCCATTCTCTATGCTGGTTATTAGATACCAGGAGAAAGATAAAAGCAGCTAGTGGATTTACATATCACATCTCCACCCTCTGAGGCAAGGTGTATCATTTCTGCTCACTAATCTCTTGTGCATTTGCTTGAATGAGTGCAGCTCCAACAACATTCAAGAAACTTGACTCCAACCAGGTCAAAGCAACTTGCTTGATAGGCATCATATCCGCTCCGTTAGACATTCATCACTTCTAACTTTGATACCAGTGGCAGCAGTGTGTACCATCTATAACATGCAATGAGGCAACTCAGCAAGGCTTCTTCAACAGTACCTTTCAAACATATGATCTGCATCACCTAAAGGAAAAGGCATCAAATATATTGCGACACCACCATCTGCACAGTCCCATCCATGCTACAAATTTCCCAACTTGGAGCTAGAAGATCACCAGTTCTTTGCTATTGCTCGATCACAATCTTGGAATTCCCTTACTGACTTCCCTGTGGGGTTACTTGCATGACATGGACTGCAGCAGTTCATGTTAATGCTAACTACAAACTTCCCAAGATGGACAATAAACGCTTGTGTAGCCAGCAAAACCCAAGTGCCATTAACAAATAAATAACTCAAACTCCAGTAGTTTGGGAACTTACTCTGTGGGGAAGTCTAGCTGTGAAACAAAGTCTTGTCTCAGAGACAGTACCTTGAAATCTTACACGCTTTGTCAGTGGATTATCTTTGAAGTTTTCAAAGATCAAATATCAAACTACATTTTGATAAAGAAGCAGATTGCCATCAATATTGCAACATTTACTGACAATGTCAAAAATTGCCCAGGTATGTCCTGGACATAAAAAGCAGGATAAGTTCAATCTGGTCAATTACCGCCCCATCAGTCTACTCTCGATCATCAGTAAAGTGATGGAAGATACCATCAACAGTGCTATCAAGCAGCATCTGCTCAGCAATAACGCAGTGATGTCTAGTTTGAGTTCTGTTAGAGCCACTCAGCTCCTGACCTCATTACAGTCTTGGTCCAAACATGGACAAAAGAGCTGAATTCCAGACGTGAGGTGAGTGTGACAGGCCTCAACATCAAGGCTGCATTCGACCGTGTGGCATCAAGAAGCCCTGGCAAAACTGGAATCAGTGGGTATCAGGGGGAAAACTCTCCAGTGGATGGTGTCATATCTGACACAAAGGAAGGTGGTCATGTAGTTGGAGATCAGTCATCTCAGCTCCAGGACATCTCTGCAAACACTACCTCAGGATAGTATCCTTTGCCCAACCATCTTCAGCTGCTTCATCAATAACCTTCTCTCCATCATAAGGTCAGAAGTTGGAATGTTTGCCGATGAGTGCACAATGTTCAGCACCATTTGCAACTCCTCAGATAGTGAAGCAGTCAATGTTCAGATGCAAAAAGATCTGGACAATATTCAGGCTTGGGCTTACAAGTGGCAATTAACATGCACGCGACACAAATACCAGGCTATGTCCATCACCAATAAGTGACCGTCCCTTGGCATTCAACAGTGTTACCATCACTGAATCTCCCATCATCAACATTCTGGGGGCTATCATTGACGAGAAACTCAACTGGACTCACCACATGAACACAATGGCCACAAGAGCAGGTCAGAGGCTAGGAATACTGCGGCAAGTAACGCATGTCCTGACTCCTCAAAGTCTGTCCACCATCTACAAGGTACAAATCAGGAGTGTGATGGAATACTCACAACCTGCCTGAATGACTGCAGCCCCAACAGAAGTTTGACACCATCCAGGACAAAGCAGGTTACTTGACTAGCACTGCATCCACAAGCATCCACCCCCTCCATCACAGATGCTCAGTAGCAGCAGTGTGCACTTTACCCAAGATGCACTGCAGAAATTCACTAAAGATCCTCAGATAGCACCTTCCAAACCCACAACCACCTCCATCCAGAAGGATAGGGTAGCAGATATATGGGAACACCACCATTTTCAAGTCCCGTCCAAGCCACTTACCATTCTGACTTGGAAATATATTGCAGTCCTTCATTGTTGCTGAGTCAAAAACCTGGATTTCCTGACCTAATGGTATTGTGGATCAACCCACACCAAGTGGGCTGTACCAGTTCAAGAAGACACCTCACCACCACCTTCTCAAGGGCTACGAGGGAGGGGCAAAAAATGCTGATGAGCCAGCAATGCTCACATCCCACAAATGAATTTTAAAACATTGGCATATCTTTATCTGCCACTTTTGCAAATCTAAAATGACCACAACATTACATTCCATGCCATAGTTACATGCATCCAAACATAATGAGAAATTTTAACATTTCCCACTCAGTTCCTAGAATTAAACCCTGTCGGGTCTCACATGGTCAAAACTGGGACAGTTTCCCACCTGAACCAATTTGAAATAGATGTTCCAGCTTGTACTCCTATAAGTAAAACAAATACCTTATACTTTATCTCATGGCACAACATGACCTTGATTTGCTGAGATTGTACTATGATGATTTTATACTCACTGATCAAAACAAAATTCCTTAATAAATAATAGCAATCACAGGGTACCCATTTCTTAATTAGAACAATAAAAAAATTAATTGCATAACATAATGTTAAAATTACAAACAGGAATGAAAAAAAAATTGCAGGTACTGGAAATCAGAAACAAAAACAGAAAGTGCCAGAAAAGCTCAGCAGATCTGAAGAAGGGTCACTGGACCTGAAATGTTAACTCTGGTTTCTCTCTACAGATGCTGCCAGACCAGCTGAGCCTTTCCTGCAATTTCTGCTTTTGTTACAAACAGGAATAACCACACTGACTGGGAACAAAACAAGGCATCGCAGATTACATAAATTGCTTTATGTTACAATAGATCTGCTTATGATACCTTGCACCAAGTACCAATCTCAGATGTAGTATAGATGTACCAGTTCCAAGGAAGAATCATTAAAATGTTAACTCTGTTTCTCTCTTCACAGATTCTGCAGACCTACTGAGTTTCTTCAGCACTTTTCGCTCTTATTTTTGATTTCCAGCATTCACAGTGTTTTGCTTTAATCAGATCTATTGCCATTGGATAGGAGTGGCCAAGGAATGGGCTATTGGCTCAGTTTGCCTTTGGGCCAAATGGACATAGGTTTTAAATTTCATGGCAATCTTCAATGAAATCATCTAGAATGACAGTGCAGTAATCAGGACTGTTAAGGAGGTACCTTTCAGATTAGATATTAAACCAAGGCGCCACTGCCCACATGTTAAGAGAAGGATTTCAAAGAGCTGTCCAAAAGAATTGTGTTGGTATTTTGTTTCAAGATTTGTCCCTTAGCCAACATAACTAAAATTGATTATCAAGTTTGTGCGTGGGAAATCATGTCTCAAACTTGATTGAGTTTTTTGAAGAAGTAACAAAGAGAATTGATGAGGTCAGAGCAGTAGATGTGATCTATATTGACTTCAGTAAGGCGTTCAACGAGGTTTCCCATGGGAGACTGGTGAGCAAGGTTAGATCTCACGGAACTAGCCATTTGGAAACAGAACTGGCTCAAAGGTAGAAGACAGAGGATGGTGGTGGAGGGTTGTTTTTCAGACTGGAGGCCTGTGACCAGTGGAGTGCCACAAAGATCGATGCTGGGTCCACTACTTTTGGTCACTTATATAAATGATTTGGATGTGGACATCAGAGGTGTAGTTAGTAAGTTTGCAGATGACACCAAAATTGAAGGCGTAGTGGACAGTGAAGAAGGTTACCTCAGATTACAACGGGATCTTGATCAGATGGGCCAATGGGCTGAGAAGTGGCAGATGGAATTTAATTCAGATAAATGCGAGGTGCTGTATTTTGGGAAAGCAAATCTTAGCACGACTTATACACTTAATGGTAAGGTCCTAGGGAGTGTTGCTGAACAAAGAGACCTTGGAGTGCAGGTTCATATCTCCTTGAAAGTGGAGTCGCAGGTAGACAGGATAGTGAAGAACGCATTTGGTATGCTTTCCTTTATTGGTCAGAGTATTGAGTACAGGACTTGGGAGGTCATGTTGTGTCTGTATCGGACATTGGTTAGGCCACTGTTGGAATATTGCGTGCAATTCTGGTCTCCTTCCTATCGGAAAGATGTGAGACTTGAAAGGGTTCAGAAAAGATTTACAATGATGTTGCCAGGGTTGGAGGATTTGAGCTATAGTGAGAGGCTGAACAGGCTGGGGCTATTTCCCTGGAACATCGGAGGCTGAGGGGTTTACAAAATCCTGAGGGGCATGGATAGGATAAATAGACAAAGTCTTTTCCGTGGGATGGGGGAGTCCAGAACTAGAGGACGTAGGTTTAGGGTGAGAGGGGAAAGATATAAAAGAGACGTAAGGGGCAACTTCTTCACGCAGAGGGTGGTACATGTATGGAATGAGCTGCCAGAGGAAGTGGTGGAGGCTGGTACAATTGCACCTTTTAAAAGGCATTTGGATGGGTATATGATTAGGAAGAGTTTGGAAGGATATGGGCCAGGTGCTGACAGGTGGGACTAGATTGGGTTAGGATATCTGGTCGGCATGGACGGGTTCCACCGAAGGGTCTGTTTCTGTTCTGTACATCTCTATGATTCTATGACACTATTTGTTTCTCAATACACTTTTTATGGGACTTTGCTGTGGGCAAACTGGATACTACCTCTGTTTATTTCAGAATATTGACTGCGCTTCAGAAATAATTCTTTTATAGTGAGGTATTTTGGAACATCCCGAGAACAAATTCTTTCTTCAAAGAGGGAATTGCAATTTTGTGGTGCTGGAAAATCACAGAAAGGAAATAAATACCTTGCAAAATAAGACAAGGAAAATAAATAGCTTACAAAACAAAACAACTTATGTTCAATTGTCGCTGTTATAAATGTTGGAATCTCCCTCATTGACACAAGTTTTGATTATTTCACAGTCTGTGCACTCATTGTCGTTCTTCACGTATCTCAACAAAGAAACAATAATGATCAATTGAAGCCACTGGATTGTTCTCCAAGGTTATAACAAGAATTACACAAATACCATAGGTGCTTCAAATCAAATGAATTTCAAGCAACTTGAATACTGAATGTATAGCAAACTTTTGCTTTAAAGATTTGTTATTAGTAAAGTGTACAATGCATGTTTTTCTGGATGTTTCACTGTTTGCTTTTAACCTACAAATCATTAGCTTTAAGCCACAAGCATAGATGATTATCTTCCCATTATAAGCCAAAACCTTGACTCAAGGTAGCTGATTATAAACCAGAAAACAAAGCTGTTAAATACATATATCTTCACGTACATGCACACCCAATCATGCAGTTTCCTATTTATCAGTTCAAGTGAAATCAGATAAAATAATATTAAGATCTTAAGAATTGAGTTACGTACAGTTTTAAATTTATACAAAAGATTGCAAGTAGCAGACCTCTGCAGTTAGCCAGGCTGTGACGTTCAATGATTAAATGGGAGACCAAAATAAGCTGTTTGAAGAATTTAGAAATGAATTTAGAATGTATATCTATTGCCACACAGACAGACTAAACCTTCATGAAGAGAACTAAGATGGTGGAAAAAAGGGCTCTTACTAGACACCTTGCCCACTCAAGGTCTTCAAGGATCAAATCTCTGATCTCAACCTTAGGAGCCATGTGTGTAACATCTCTATTTTACTAAACAGCACGGTGAGAACAGTATTGTCAGGAGCCATAAAGGTGATTGCAGCCACAAAGTTTACTGTATCAGGCTCCTTCCATACCACAGCAAGCGATATCTTCAACCTCTCACAATTCACATACTAGTATTGTATCGATGATTGTCATGATTTGGAGATGCCGGTGTTGGACTGGGGTGTACAAAGTTAAAAATCACACAACACCACGTTATAGTCCAACAGGTTTAATTGGAAGCACTAACTTTCAGAGCGCTGCTCCTTCATCAGGCAGTTGTCACAATGACCTGGTGTTGTGTGATTTTCAACTTTGAGTAAATGACATTTACTAACACTCTGTAAACAAAGCAAGGGTAATTTTTTTCCATTTTATCAAAAGAGAAGGTGTTCTGACCAGGATTGTAGGCTTTTTCATGTTGCAGGAAGCCATCAACTGCACACTCTTCACTTTGTGAATTCCACCATGTACCTCAACGGAAAACTGTTCCAATTTTTCTGAGTCCAGAAACTTTACAACTGTACAGAGCAGATCATGCAGGTCAACACTTAGTATTCAGATAGCAATTATGATCCATTCATTCTGTGTCAGTCCACTGTATTTTCAGCATTTGAGTCATCACAAGGAACCAAAGGGTCTCCACCATCCAACAAAGGTCATGTTTTAACCACTTGGTTCATGTTTCCAATAAATAACCTATATACACATGGGGCACCATGCATATAGCAAGAGTCCTGCTGCCATAGAAAAATATTATCAAGACTATTGCAATGCATAAGCAATGCTTTTACTGTCATCGCCCCTCTGTCTAATCCCTTGTTATTCTCAAAAATGCACAGCTTTTGGTACTAGGTATATGGCAAATAGCTGAAGACAAGGCAGTGGTGGGAGTTAGTGAGGGAGAGGAGGAAATCAGCACATCTGTTGCCAGCTGCACTGTGGTACCAGTGAACCCAACATTAATGTCCCATTCAAAAACAGTTCCACCTTGACCTTCCCTCTGTTGTTGACCATCGCCATTATCATGAAGTAAAAACTATTATAAAACAAATGTTGCAATCCAACTTTATCAATCAAGACATCCAAAAGTCAATTAGCCAACATTGTCCATTTCTTAGTGTCTGCCTTCTATGTGCACTTGGCTATTCAATGTCGCTGTAGCAATGCTCCAGTATGGCTGGTGAAAACCTGCTGACTTTTCGTCAATGAAGATGATCTTGGAGAATAATTTCTTGCACCATCAACTGTTGAAGAACTGGCTTTGGATGTTAAACGGGGCAGAAAGAATCTGGCAAGTGGCACATTGAGACATATAGGATTCTTCAGGGCTTGACAAAGTAAATGCTGACAGGATGTTTCTCCTCATTAAAAAATCGAGGACATGATTTCACAATTAAGGGACCCCAATTTAAGACTGAGACAAGGAGGAATTTATTCTCTTAGAGGGTTGTGAGCCTTGCTGAATTTCTGCAGATCGTTCTCTGCTGCAGAGAGCTGTGGGGGCAGAGTCTTTGTGTATATTTAAGGCTGAGATAGATAGATTTTTGATGGTGATATATTTCCAAGTCAGGATGGTGAATGTCTTGGAGGGCAACTTGCAGGTAATGATGTTCCATGTGTCTACTCCCTTTATTCCCCTAGATGATCACGGATTTGCAAGGTGCTATCTCAGGAGCTTTGTTGAATTTCTACACTGCATCTTGTAGATGGTACGCACTGCTGCTACTGAACATTGATGATGGAGCAAGTGAATGTTTGTGGACGTGCCAATTACATGGGCTGCTATGACCTGAATGGTGTCAAACTTCTTCAGTGTTGTTAGAATTGCATTAATCTAATCAGGTATTCAATCACACCCCAGATGTGTGCCTTGTAGATGGTGGACAGGCCTTTGGGAATAAGGATGTGTATTATTTTCTGCAAGATTCCCAGGCTTGTTCTTGTAGCCACTGTATTTATATGGCGTAAGCAGTTCAGTTTCTGTTCAATGATATCCCATAGGATATTGATGTAATTGAATATCAAGTTGTAATAGTTAGATTCTCTCCTATTAGAGATGGTCATTGTCTGGCAAATGTTATTTGAAGCTTGACCAAGCCCTTCTGCAGTTGACGATGGACTGCTTCAGTATCTGAGGAATCATGAGTGGTACTGAAAATTGTGCAGTCATCAGCAAACATTCCCACTTTTGATGATAGAGGGAAGGTCATTGATTGGTTGCACATAGGAAAATATCCTGAGGAATCCTGCAGTGATGTCCTGGATCCAAGATGACTGACTTCAACAGTCACAATATCCCCACACTTGACCTGATTAGAATACATTATTACTTCAGAATCATTTAAATTGTTCAAACTTATTCTAATTTTGACTCAAATTTTCATTTTCCCTGGTCTTTCAATTTATATGTTCACAGCACAAACAGTTTCCTGACTAAGAGCAGAGGCAGATGACTTTTTTTTCAAGACCTCTATCCATATAACTCAAGCTGATCTGTTGCAAAACAATCAACAGTTTGAGAACATTTGTCTTTCAATTTTCCATTTGCCCTTGTGGGGAAACACCTGGCCTCTGCTCTCTAACTAGCAAAACAGCAGAGGATTTTTCTCATTAACAAAGCAGATAAAAACATTGATTGCCAATGATAAAAAAAGGGCATACAAAGATCAGAAACAAACATCAAAGGATAGACATTACTGTAAGTGTTGTGCAGAGACTGAATGCACATGTACCAAACTTTCTGTTATTTTATTTGAGGCATTAAAACATTTCGAGGTTAATGTCTCCATTAAACCAGGAATTTGACATGAGTTCATTCAGTATTTATATAAAGCATCCCCAGCAGTGATTTCTATGCTCACGTTACTTTAAAGGATTGTTTGTATGAACAAAAATGCTTGGCAAGCCAGTGCTTTTTGCAAAGGGGAAAATGTTCAAGCAGCTAGATATTATTTGAATTGTGATAATATTTAAGCATTTGAATAAATGCTACATTTTGATGTAAACTACATAATTTTATTGCAGGTTTGAAAAAACCTGAGTTTATAAAACATCCGTAACACAGTGAAATGTTTCAAGCCACTTCATACCAATGCTATCAACAAACTTTGACATCAATCCACTTAAGGACAATTGGCAATTGACAGTTTGGCCAAAGATAGACTTTGAAGGGTGTCTTAAATAATAAAAAATAGCCACACGGAAAGGT
Source organism: Chiloscyllium plagiosum (assembly GCF_004010195.1). NCBI lineage: Eukaryota > Metazoa > Chordata > Chondrichthyes > Orectolobiformes > Hemiscylliidae > Chiloscyllium > Chiloscyllium plagiosum. The sequence continues at coordinate 36,168,566 of NC_057720.1, read as the reverse complement.
TTATGGAGGGAGTTCTGAAAGTTGTGGCCTTGGTAGTTGATGGCATTGTCAATGTGCCCAGTAGGGAGTAAGTAAATGGTCAGGAGGCTAGAATTGGAGCGGGCACAGGGGCAAAAGGAAAAGGTTTAAGAGCAAGGATTAATTTTTGCATAAGTACATTACTTGTGTAGGAATAATAGTCTTTGGTTTTCAAATTATTCATACAAAATAAAGCTGAAGTTTCCATAAAATTCTGGAAACACTCAGTGGGTCAGGAAGCATCAGTGAAAAGAAAAAAAGAATTCATGAGCTGAATTGTGTACATTTATTTGGCTAAATCTGTGTTGCATTTTTTTGGAAGGTTTTGCATGGCGAGGCTTCACGGGTTTTTGTGCTGTATCTTACCAACTGTCTTGCATTAACCATTAATTCTGACCTGTGGTGTCAATTCCAGCCCTATCTGATGATGCACCCATTCCCAGAACAACTCACCATTACCTGACTATCCACTGAAAGACTGACACCGCTTGTGCATGTGCCATCTTTGAAAGACTGCTCTGCATCTGAACAGGTACTGGCATTCCAAAGCTATTCTGCTTGCTCAAGGATGTTTCTGGAAGATGTTAAACAAGGGGCAAGCGATTCTCTGACAGAGAATTGGAGGTCTTGGTCAAGGAGGTGATGCAAAGTGACCTTTCCTGGACGACAGGCAGAGAAGGTTACACCAGCAGACTCTGGCAGCCTAGCCCGAGGTCACCACTCAGGTAAGTGCCATATCCAAAGTCTGGAGGAATAGCCAGCAGTGGAATATGAAGGTCAATGACCTCTTCTGTTGTGGCAGGATAAGCATCATACTGTTCTCTGCCACCTCATATTCATCCTATCTCTGCTATGACACATACCTCTTACCAAGAACCTTGCTCCACCACTCTCAGTATTGCCTGCAACATCCTCCCTCACACACTCTCTCCCACTTCAGCCTCCCAAATTATTAAACTTGTTTAGTATCTGCACTGCCACCTCACTTCCTTAGAACACTTAGTACATTCAACAATCTGCACTAGGACCAACAGTTTTGTTATCTTTTTTTCATTTCACTTAATTCTTCCTTTTCTCTCATTACAGGAGAGACACAGACTTGCAGGAGTGAAAGGGGGATATTCAACATTTGGCCCCTCACCATCTAGGAGGAGAGATTCCTTGCCTTTGGAGGCGAAGAGTAGGATCACTCCTCCAGGGATACAGATACATGTCCCATCATCTGAATAAGTACCATAGAGTGATAGAGATATACAGCACGGAAACAGACCCTTTGGTCCAACTCGTCCATGCTGACCAGATATCCCAACCACATCTAGTCCCACCTGCCAACACCTGGCCCATATTCCTCCAAACCCTTCCTATTCATATATCCATCCAGATGCCTTTTAAATCTTGCAATTGGACTAGCCTCCATCACTTCCTCTGGCAGCTGATTCCATACACGTACAGCCCTCTGAGTGATAACGTTGCGTCTTAGGTCTCTTTTATATCTTTCCCCTCTCACCCTAAACCTATGCCCTCTAGTTCTGGACTCCCCCACCCCAGGGAAAATACTTTGTCTATTTATCCTATCGATGCCCCTCATGATTTTATAAACCTCTATAAGGTCACTCAGCCTCCGATGCTCCAGGAAAAACAGCCCTAACCTATTCAACCTCTCCCTTGAGCTAAAATCCTCCAACTCTGGCAACATTCTTGTCAATCTTTTCTGAATCCTTTCAAATTTCACAACAGCTTTCCATTAGGAAGGAGACCAGAATTGCAAGCAATATTCCAATAGTGGCCTAACCAATGTCCTGTACAGCTGCAACATGACCTCCCAACTCCTGTACTCAATACTGTGACCAATAAAGGAAAGCATACCAAACGCCTTCTTCACTATCCTATCTAACTGCGACTCCACTTTCAAGGAGTTATGAACCTGCACTCGAAGGTCTCTTTGTTCAGCAACACGCCCAAGACCTTACCACTAACTGTATAAGTCTTGCTAAGATTTGCTTTCCTAAAATGCTACACCTCACATTTATCTAAATTAAAGTCTATCTGCCACTGCTAAGCCCATTGACCCATCTGATCAAGATCCCGTTGTAATCTGAGGTAACCTTCTTCGTTGTCCACTATACCTCCACACTTCATTCCACTGCGTATCACACTGAGCCCACTGTCAGTCTCATTTATTCTAGCCACTGGCTGTGATGCCTTCTCCATCTTGTGCCTGCCAGGCTTCCTCAGAAACTCCCTCCTCAATCTCTGAGGGTGAGTACCTTTGGCAAGAAGACCCTTGACATGCCTGACTGGTCCAGCTGTAAAACTGTCCTCTTGGAAGAGGCAGCCCTCTTTTTCACCAGCTGTAAAGAGACAGTAGCAATGAGAGGAGAAAGGAGACTAATTACTTTGGTGGCATGAGTGAAAATGATTGTAATTGATTTGCCCCGTCTGCCTAAATTTCACTGCCTTAATTTACATATGATTTTTAGTCTCTTGATGTAGGTCTGAAGGGCTTGGTGACAGCAATAGGCATCATTTGATGGCAGCAGATGAAGTTCAATGGGTGGAGGTCTGAGTGATGCTGACCCTCCTCATACAACCATTTTTTTCTTGGTTTCTGTGACAAACAATGTAGCTGTCAGTGAGTTATTCAGCAATGTCTGTAGAAGAGATGCAAGTAAAGGGGGGGCAGGGAGTAGAGAACCACAGGCCTGTGTCCTGTACAGTACATGGGTCTGTGTGCTATGGCTTTTCCCTTTAAAACTCCAATTATTGGCAGGTGCTGCTGCCACTTCTTTCACAGGTTGAGTAACATACCCTGCCCACTCTAACTGTGAGTCATAGCCATTCTTCTCCCCGCTGGATGTTTCCAATTTCCAGCATGATGGAAGGTACACTGCTGCCTCCATCTGGATATGTCTGTGAACCCCCGAACATCCAAATCCTGTTCTTGATAGCCGTTCCTATAAATCCCAGAGTCCCAACTAAGCTATTTACTTTTATCTGCACCTACTCACCTTTCCCACTCAGATTATGGCATATATGAGGTAACCATGCCCAGTGTGGTCATTCACAGCTACTCCTTAAAGTTGAGGTGCTCCAGACCAGACCATGGATGAATCCCCCCTCCCCCCACTTAGAGCATGACCTCTTTGCAGCCATGCTTTACCCCTCTCTTGCAGATATTGCTGACCCCCTTCCCAATCATCCACCCTTCTCCCTAGCCTGCAGCATAACTTGCTGTGTATTAGCTTAACCATGGCCCACTTCTTGAACAACCTAACTAGGCAGCCCTGATATGCAATCTGGTCCAACCTGTGAGCTGTGTCCCTGGCCTTGCATCACACTGCCCCTTCTACAGACTTCCAATACTAGTTGACAGTGTACCCTGTAATTCAAGTTTGTGCTTCCAGAGCACCCTACCCAATGGTCATGAGGGGTTGGCAAATGCTGCATTCCGAAATCTGTGGAGCAAATGGTGCATGTAGCTTGTGCTATGCATTGGGCCCAGGGTTGTAATAATGCCCCTCATTGGCAACCTGCTGTTGCCTCGTGAGAAACTTGTCATATTGCTTCTAAAAAACAAAGGATCTTGCAGGATGCTATCGACATCAAAGTTGGCTTTGCTGGACTTCTTGTCCGATTCTGCCACACATTTCATCATAGCACACATTGCTCAACCTTTCTCAAAATTCTGTCTCATGTTTTAGGTTACTGTTCTGAATTTTTCAATATTTTCTCTTTTTATTTCAAATTGCCAATATCTGCAGTATTTTGTTTTTGTGTTCATGAGTTTTGAAATTGTGATTATTAAAATCAATTAAAATACTGGCATCCGCAGTGGCATATTAAATATAAAATCAAAATATTTATATTCATCCTCAAAACACTACAAATGAACTAGTATCTTTGGAACCCTGTCCATTTCCAATTTATATTGAGTATTAAAAAAAACTTCAACAAAACTATGCATAAATGTTAGACAATACAAAGTATATGTTTCAAAATCTGTAAGTGGTATTAAACAGAGTATAGTGGGCTAACCAATTACTGTGTTGTCAAAAATTCAACCTTACGACATCCTTACTACAATGCATTTTCTGAACTCATCGTATTAGAGTGTCAAATAACAAAAAGGCGCATTAGTACACTCGCACTGTTGCTAGGGAAGAAGTGATATGCAACTTATGTTATTGAAAAAAAACACTGAAATTTACATATAGAGTATTCCATACTTATTACTTCTCCAAGAAAAAAAATCTGTGGAAAATTAATTTTCACAGATTGTTGCTGATGTAGCTGGAAATATTTCAATAATAAATTAACATATGTTGGACAGTTCCTTCAAATTAAATCATTTATGAATGCAAACCTTGTTTCTTTCATTACAAATCATGTATTTCCCACAAACTTGTGTTTCTTGGATGTGTGCAGTTCCAAAAAAATGGTATTCATTAAAAGGGAACAAAAAATTATTCTCATTACAAATATCAGTTTGAGCTTTCTATACGGAGTTGAATAATTCCTCAGGTATAGCTACAAAATACATGGCATTTTGCAATTATTTGCATGAATGTTACAAAAAGATAGAGGGAAGGATAGTATGAATAATATAGACATTTTGGGAAGGCAATTCACTGCAGCTATAGTTATAACAAAGTGCTACATTCACCAGCTAAATAGTTTCCTTCTAAGCTTCCACTATTCACCTCTTTGTATCCATTAATTTTGAGCACATTTTTAAATGACATTGTGTAAAAGTCAGAGATTAGCATCTTACCCTTAATACATGGCCTTCCTTCCCTTAAATCATTTTTAATTGGAAAGACTTTAACATACAGATCATCAGATGCATAAAAGGAAACTATAACAAATTAAATATTTGAGTTCTTTATGTTAGTGAACAGAGAATCAGTCTTTGATGACCCCATCCCATGCCTTTATCTGTAATGTTCATTACTGTCTGTTTACACCAGGAGATCAATCTTATGTATCAAGTTTAAAGTAACTCCAAGGTTGGACAGTGCTCTTCAGACAAGGTGACAAAGACTGGGGCCATGGATCAATAATAGGACCAGAGATCACCTCTAGAAACCAATTGCCTATCAGATTACAACTGACTGTTCCTCATTTTACCCCCTCCTCATATCTAACAGGACTTGCCATAATAGATCAGCCAAGAAATCCAATGGAGGGGGGAAGCGGGAAAGTGCTAATACTTCTAGAGCTGCAGTTTAATCTGTGACAGCAGGAGGATTTGGAGAAGCCCATTAATGTGTTCCGTCTGATAAGGTTATGTTTAATCTGTTTGCCTGAGGTATTGAACAAATGCATTAAGGATAGAATTTATTCTTTATCCTCTCACTCATAGGAGAGGGAGGAGTAAGGTACAAGGCGGGGAAAAAAAATACAACCACACAATCTACATAATTGGCACCTGACTATTGTGAAAGCAACTTTTTTTGCATATGCCCAAATACATAGTATGAAACTAGTCTGTTTGGCGCAAATCCAAAAGAGGAAGTGGGGTAAGAATGTGATAAGAAAGAAGTGAGATCACATTCCAAAGTATGCTTTGATAGTACTGAAAATTAATTTAAAAATTCAGTGTAAATAATCGCTTCACTTTATATGATAAGTAATGGGCAAACTGTCTTCAATTTTAAAATATTTACTTTTGTTGTTTGGTTTACCTTGGAAACATTTTTAAACAGCAAATTTGAAAATCTGTAGTGGCAAAGCATAGAGAGAAAAGGCTAACAATCCTAAGAATGGTAATGTTGCCATTATTTTGTCCTTTAGATAAATTTCTGCCAGAGAAACTTAAATTTATACTACATGCTTAACATAGCAAATTGGCCTACTCAATTCAACATTTTGCAGGTATTGCGCAAAGATGATACAGAGCCAGTTGTTGAACATTATTTGGCACAGGATAAGATCAAAATGGTAAAATTCAGACCAGTTCGGAGTTGTCTGTAGAGTAGATGGAAAAAGCAGTAAAGAGTTGAGCATAAAATTGACAGAGATATGGGGAAAAATTAATAATGATGTGGAGAGATGGTTGGGAGGAAATATTTTGCGACTAAAACAGGCAAATGTAACAAATTAAATTTAAGACCAAAAGAGAAACTGCTGGAAAATCTCAACAGGTCTGGCAGCATCTGTAAGGAGAGAAAAGAGCTGATGTTTCGAGTCTAACTGACTCTTTGTCAAAGTTTAAAAAAGGGAGAAATAGGGAGGTATTTATACTAGGCTGAGAGAAGGTGAGTCATGGCTCCAGAAGCAAAGGTAGCAATAAAGAGGTGATAATGACAGTGCATAGAAAGATTATAGGGAGATTAGGAGCTGTGAATGACCAAGGC
>NC_057720.1:36065320-36162039 GCF_004010195.1 Chiloscyllium plagiosum | reverse complement strand
CAGACATGTGGGCATGGGAGCAGGATTGTGTGTTGAAGCTGCAAGCTACGGGAAATTTATAAATTAAATTTAAGATTTGAAGCACAGCTCAGCACTCTGCAGTATAATGAGTTTATGTATTGTTGGGTTGCCTGACAATAAATGGGAAGGAGTAGAATTTCAGCATACAATATTGAGTTTTTTCTGAAATAAAGAAGAATGATTTTGATCTTTCTAATGTTCAGTGGAGATTTGGTTTATCCTGGACTTGATTTAGCAGGTTGTTGAACAGTGAACAGTAAAACAAGTTTCTGGATTTTAAGGTTTGGGAGAGATGTAATTTTGATTGGTATATGTATTAAGATTGATTGAGTACTAAGAAATAATGTCACAGAAAACAGTACATAGCTAGGTATTAAATGGAAGGCTAGATTGGAAGCATTGTGCATGTTGGAGGTAATACCTAAATGGAAAAGTTATTGTAAAATTTCCATGAAACATGGTCAGGTAGGAATAAAGCCACAAAATAGGTAAAATGAGACAATGGAATTGTGGACTGTGCCAAAGGTTATAAAGCGGTCAAGGAGGGTGTGGAAAAATAGTGGTTAAAGTTAGAGACACCATTAGTGCCTTGGAGTACGAGAATGGGCCTTCAATGCTATTTGTTCCTCGTGATATCACCTTACACTATACTGATCAGTAAGGCATAAAGGAAACCTATTTATTATTGTGTCAGTATAAGATATTCATTTCTGTTCATTCCAATGAAAATCCATTGTATTTTTTATCCAGCAGTTTAACCTATCTTGCAAACTCATTGGCAATACACACATATGTATTTTCTGGTGAGATTCATCCAGTTGGATAGCTATTTGTATACAGGAGGTAGTATACATGCAACAAACTGTGAAGTAGCTAGATTTGGGTGTGCAGCAACTTCTAATCATTGTTAACAAACCCAAATAACTTACAAAATTCTGAGTAATATTTTGAATTAAATGTTTTTCTTCACTAAACAAGTTTTCATTTTAAATGTTTTTGTTATGAAACAAACCTGAATCGAAATAGGAAGGGGAAAAACTAAATGTTTCTGTCAGTTTATTTTGTGATTTGGAACTTAGGTGTTATGATATCCAACTTACAAAAGGCATGAAAATTCCATTCATTAATTAGTTAGCTTTGGCTGAACGTTTGGGTGGTTTTGGGTGAGGGGAGAAAAAAAAACTGGCGAAATTACAAAGAAAAAAATCGCTGTATTTATCCATCCATCTGCGATCCTCTATGTTTGGGTTTTGCTTCTTGCTGTAGCAGATCCTGTGTGACCTTTTGCAGCTGCTCACCAGCTCCCTTCATAATGAACCTATCAACACTAAAAGTGTTTTTGACCCTATTTTCAAATCAAGTTCTTCGTGTTAAACTCTAAGGAATGGTTTCTGAACCATACATTTCCAGTTGTAATCACTATTATGCCAGAACTGAATGTAGCACGATCTTTTAAACTCTGGCAGTTAATCAGCCCTTTATTAAAATGTAGTCTTTAAAATGTCAGCATTCTAAATCTACACTTCTAATTTTATTACAAAAATTATGCTGCCTGCCCATTTCCAAATGAAATGTTGCATTGGGTAATGACGTATTGAACAGAAAATGTGAACAGCTTGGCTGAGATTTAGCTGTGACCTCTTCAGTGGGAGAGCCGACTGAAACAAAGGTGATCCAAAAACTTCTAAGCTAAGATTCAAAAGGTATATTATTCTGAAATACGAAGGATGTAACCTTGCCATCAAAATAAAGGAACCATTTTTAGTCAGCTTTGCATCTAGCATTTTGTACTTAAAGAAAATTCTCAAAAGACATCAGCCATAGTTGGTAGCAGTCTGGCCTCTGAGTCAAAAGGTGGAAGACTCAAGTCCCACTTCAGGACTTGAGCACAGTTTCGCACTCAGCATTTGATACAGCAGTGCAGTGTTGAGTGCAGAAGAGTTATCTTTTGGATGAAGTACTAAACCAATGCTGCGTAATTAGTGCCATGGCACTACTTAGATGAAAAGTAGTGGAGTTATCCCTGGTATTCCAGCCAGTATTTATCCCTCAGTTGACATCACATTAAAACAACAGATTACATAATTATTATTACAATGCTGTTTGTGGGAGTCTTCTAAGTGCAAATCATCTTCTGGATTAGTGGTGCTGGAAGAGCACAGCAGTTCAGGCAGCATCCAAGGAGCTTCAAAATCGACGTTTCGGGCAAAAGCCCTTCATGCCCAAAACGTCGATTTCGAAGCTCCTTGGATGCTGCCTGAACTGCTGTGCTCTTCCAGCACCACTAATCCAGAATCTGGTTTTCCGCATCTGCAGTCATTGTTTCTACCCAGTGCAAATTATCTGCTGTGTGTTCCTACATTGGAACAGTGACTGCACTTCAAAGGTACTTCTTAAGCTCTAAAGCACTTTGGAATGTTGATTGTTGCAAAAGGCACTACATAAATGCAAACCTTTCTTTCTTTCAAACATTTCTCCACTCCTTGTCTTCTGGAATCTCAAGTGACTCAAAGTTCACATGCCATATATGTAATGTTTTGTCTCATTAAGTTATTTCAAAAAGATGCAGATCTTTCATTATACCCATCAAAAAGCTCTCAAATACAACAACACTGGGTTCTGGACATTGTGAAATTGTATTTGAGAGGCAGTTTTAAGTGTTAGAGGCTAGATTCAGCATTAAAACCAGTTAGTTTTAAAATTGATTTGTTGGCTAAATGTTTCATTCAGAAAATATTGATTGTTAAAATGGAGTATGAAGATCGTCAGAATACCCAGCTATGAAGAGGAGGTAATAACATGTTCAAAGCTCATGACAATCTAATGCCAGTGACTTACTTTTGATTATCATTACAACAAACCTCATGCAAGGACTTCTTCTGTACGTCTTGAGTTTTTAATCAGTTTCTTAACACAGTACAGCTGCAAAAGTTTTCTACCAATTGCAACATTGAATATTTAAATATATAATATATTATATTTAATATATAATTTAAAAATTGTACCAATAAAGAATTATTTGAAAGACAAATCTTCACCATTGCATATACACGTAATTATGTTGAAAATAATGTTCCCTGGATATATAAAATGATATATATCATGCTTTCTGAGAGAAAGTAAATTAAATAGTAAATGTTTTAGATAACTAATATGGTCTCACCGGTGCCCTTTATTAATTAAGCATAATGTCCCTAGTCTTGAATTTGTTTCCCCTCATAACAAAGAAAACATTCTCTTAGCTTTCCTGATTACTTGCTGTAGATGTCCATTGATCATTTGTTAGACATGCACTAAGACATCCCGATCCCTCTGCATCTCAGGTCTGCAGACTCTTACCATTTAAATTATAATTTACCTTATTTCATCTTACTGCAAAAATGGACAATTTCACAGTTTTCACATACTCCAGTTGCCAGATCTTTGCCCATTCACTTAACTTGTCTCTGCTCTTTTGTAGCCTTATGTACTATTCATAACTTACTTGCCTACCTGCCATTGTACTGTCAGCATATTTGGCAACCATACTGGCCATCCCTGCAGCCAAGTAATTTATATAAATGATGAACTATTCATCCCTGTGGCACATCACTCAATACATTCCGCCACCTGATATAGACCCATTTATGCTACTTGTTATCTAGTCACTTCCATCCATGCCACTATGGTACCACCTGCATCATGAGCTTATACTTGCCCAATGACATTTGGTGTGGCACTTTATTAACTGCCTTAAGAGATCCATGTACAATATATTCATGGGTTCCCCTTTATCCATAGTTTATGTTACTTTCTCAAAAAAACTCCAATAGATCATTTAAATATAATTTCCCTTTTAGCAAACCATATAGACTCTAAAATTATCTAAGCACCCTTCTAAAACGTCTTTAATAACAGCTTAACAACACTTTCCCTATGACAGATGTTAAATTAATTGGCCAGTTGTTTACTGCTTTCTGTCTCTCCTCCCGTTTTTCAATAAATAAGTTACATTTGTTAGCTTCCAATCTAATGAGACCTTTCCCAAATCTAACGAGTGTTGGAAAATTTAAAACCAATGAGTCAACTGTTTCATTAACCATTTCTTTTAAGACATGAACCCATCAGAACCTGGACACTTAGAGTCATAGAGTCATACAGACCCTTCGGCCCAACTCATCCATGCCAACCAGGTTTCCAAAACTGAACTTGCCCAATTTGCCTGTATTTGGCCCATATGCCTCTAAGCCTTTCTTATCCATGTACCTGCCCAAATGTCTTTTAAACTTTGTAATTGTACTCACCCCATCACTTCCTCTGAAAGTTTGTTCCACATATGCACCATCCTCTGTATGAAAAAGTTGCCCCTCAGGTACCTTTTAAATCTTGCCCCTATCACCTTAAACCTATGCCTTCTAGTTTTAGACTCCCCTACCCTGGGAAAAAAGACTTTGGCTATTCACCTTATGTATACCCTTAATGATTATATAAATTTCTATAAGGGCACCCCTCAGCCTCCTATGCTGAAAAGTCCCAACCTAGCTAGCTTCTCCTTATTATTCAATCTCTGTAACATCCTCGTAAATGTCTTTTGCACTCTTTCCCAGTTTAATAACATCCTTCCTATAGCACAGTGCATACAGTACTCTTAATGTGTCCTTACCAATGTGTTGTACAGCCATAACATGATATCCTAACTCCTGTACTTAATGTTCTGACCGATGAAGGCAAGTGTGCCAAATACCTTCTTCACCACCTTGCCACTTTCAAGGAACAATGTAACTGCACCCTTCGGTCTCTCTGTTTGACAGTATATCCCATACCATTGACTGGAAACATCCTGCCCTGGTTTATCTTACCAAAACGTAACACTTGACATTTATCTTTGTGCATGTACATTATATTTACAATATTGTTTTCCATTAAGCTTACTCTGACAAACAAGACTATTTACCAAGCAATTGGAAAGAAAAGGTGATGATATCATGCTAGCTACATATATTAACAATAGTGTGGGAGTGTGGGGTTACCTGCATTGAGTGGTCATGACTGTCCTATGCCAATACCATAAATCCATCACCATTAGGACTAAGCTAGATTCAGATATTTCTGGATGTCAAGCCAGGAAATATGGGCTGTTGGCAGTTCAAATCAAGCTGCGCCAGGTGGGATCAAGGGTCACATGGAGGATGGAAGAGTTGTGTGTAAAGCAGTGAAGCCAATACCTAGACAGGAGCTACGCAGTCTAACTGAATTATGCAGGTACATCTGAGAAAAATAATTAAAATGAATACATTGAAGATTATAAAGTATCCTGTTTTCTATTCCTGCTTATTTTCAGGAAGCCATCTTTAAGGTATCTAACTGTAAATATCTTAACTCTACATGGTTTTGATCTTGTGATAAAAATCAGCATAAGTAAACATTCAGATTTGTTTTTCTGACCATATTCGGATGAAAACCAGGATATTCTGCACTTGTGGGATATATCAAGGACCTTAATAGTGAGAAAGAATTAGGGAAGGAAATCGTGTCTGTCTGTGCATTTTTTGTGTATTTATATCAGTGAAGGATTGCAAATGAGTGATTCTCAATGAAAGATATAAAGGGAGACAAAGACAGACAGAACACAAAAATCAGGGAACAGAAGAATTTGAGCATTATTCTGATAAGGAATATATGGAATGGTGTGACTAAAATGCATTTTGGATATGGATGGTTGCAGTCATTGGCTCTGAGACCTGAGAGGCAAACAGGGAACTAAAACCCATTTTGCAGTGAAGGAGGTGAGGCACTGGGTTACAAACTGTAATAGGTTGCAATAGATAGAATGATTACAGTGATATGATGATAGATTGTGAGCAAGTAAGATCTGTGATAGATTCAGATGCCTTCATTGTAACTACCAGACTGCTGTTTTTGTGTTGTAAAGCTCCAGATAACATCCAGGACACCTACAGTATAAGTCTTAATTACTCAATAAGTCAAAAGCACAAAGATACATTGTGGGATAGTGGTAGGTACAGGTACTCACGAGATGTGTAATTCTTTACTTTCATTTATAAAGGAAAAAAGTAAGGTATTTAAGGTAGTAGGTCAGTCTATTCATTGAGCTCTACATGTTTCACTGAATTTAGTAGGTGTGGTAATGCGTTCCCTTAGATCCAAATACGTCTCCATTGAAATTGAAAAAAAAAATTTCTGCAAATATTTACATCATCATGACCATTTGTTCTTTAGACTTTGAGCTAGATTTGAGTATAGGAATCTATTCACTGATATTTAGGTGAAACAAACTCATCCAAATAAAAGGTAGTTAGTAATTTGTCTATTTGAATTTGATGGAGATGAAATTAGTCTATATCAGTAGTACTAAACATGCTATTAACCAATTGTCAACCTGCGACATTCTGCAGCAGTTTTTGTTTCCTGTTGCCTTGGAAAATATTCCTTTACTTTTTTAAAATTTACATCCCCAAGTAAAAGGACAGTGAAACCAGGAAATGAGTCTCTAAAAATGAGTTTGAACTATCATTTTGTGAAATTCAGTGGAAAGAAATTCAGGCTAGAAGCCTACTTCCCACTGCTGAGATAGATTAATTCTGCTCCCCATAACTTTAACCGAAGTTGATGCAAGGGTCATTGGAAAAGGAATACTACAGTTATAAATTTCATTCTGCTTTCCATTTCTCGCACATATTTGCTTTACCTTTTAAAATAAAGAAAGCCCAGAAGAGCTGACCCAAGATTCTGCACCTGCTTTTAGCTATTTGCCCAAATATATGATGGTAATTAGAGATCAATTGCTTATACAGCAACCTATCTTTGACGATGCTGTTGGAAGCACTGCTACAGAACCAAATTTTACATGCTTGGGACTTGTTAAAACACTTTACCAATGCTCATGCCAATCTATAATTGTGGTCAATTTGATTTGCAAGTACACAAATAGTTTTGTGTTTAATTTAAGTTGTGGCAGGAAACTGCAAGGCTTAGGTGTAGGGAATGTTGAATCACTGGAGAAATTGAGGCTCTAGACTAGAAAGTGAAGGGAGGCATATGTCACATATAGACAGCTGAGATCGAGTGAATCCTTACGAGAGGATAAGGGCAGAAGAATTATACTTAAGAGGGAAATCAGGAGCGCAAAAACAGGATATGAGGTAGCTTTGGGAAATAGAATTAAGGAGAATCCAAAGAGATTAAGGGCTACGGGGAGAATGCGTGTAAGTGGAGTTGAAATGCCCATCAGCCATGATTGAATGGCGGAGTGGACTCGATGGGTCGAATGGCCTTACTTCCGCTCCTATGTCTTATTGTCTTATCCAATCAGATTCTACAAATACATTCAGGACAAAAGAGCAACGAGGGAGAGAATAGGACCCCTTAAAGATTAACAAGGCCATCTATGTGTGGAACTGCAGGAGATGGGTGATATACTAAATGAGTATCTTGCATCAGTATTGATGAGGAGAAGGATATGGAAGCTAGAGAACTTGGAGAAATAAATAGTGATATCTTGAAAAGTGTCCATATTACAAAGGAGGAGGTGCTGGATGTCTTAAAACACACAAAGTTGGATAAATCCCCAGGGCCTGATCAGGTGCATCCAGAAATTTGTTGGACACTAGGGAAATGATTGCTGGGCCCCTTGTTGAGATATTTGTATCATCAATAGTCACAGGTGAGATGCCAAAAAACTGGAGGATGGCTAATGTGGTGCCATTAATCAAAAAAGATGAAAAGGAAAAGCCAGAGAACTACAGACTGATGAGCCTGATGTCAGTGGTGGTTAAGCTGTTGGAGGGGATTCTGAGGGATAGGATTTACATGTATCTGGAAAGGTAAGATCTATTTAGAGTTAATCAACAATGGTTTTGTGCATGAAAAATTGTTTCTCACTAATCTGATTGAGTTTTTTGAAGAAGTGACAAAGAAGATTTGATGGACTGAATGCCCTGCTTTCACACTGTAGGGATTCTATGAGTCTATGAAATGCTGGCAAATGGGGACTAGATTAATTTAGGGCATCTGGTCAGCATGGATGTGTTGGATTGAAGGGTCTGATTCCGTGCTATATACTTCTATGACTCTTTGGCTCCTGCTTTGAAACATAATAAAATATTAGACAGTATTTTCCTTAAAGGTTCTTTGTATTATCTGGAAAGCAAGAGCTGGGTTCTCCTTATCTGATAAAAGGCCAAATTTAGATGGGTGGACTTTAAATATAGCTGGTGGCAGAAGAACTGGGATTCCTGCACCCACCTCCAGCCCTGCAATTTTCACTGGTATGGGAAAGGAGGTGGGCAAAAAACCATACGTTACTGTCTTCATGCTGCCAAAGTGGGCATTTATTGCAGAAATGGGCATTTCAGAACTTCTGCAGATTTCTTAGTGATAGGCAGGTGACATGTAACACACCAATTAAACGCTGTTTTGAATCACAGTTTGGAATTGGAAATTGTCAGAGATGTCTGTATAAATGGTATTGCCAGCGAGTGGTTTCAGTTCTCTGATTTGAAAAAAAAGGTAAGTGACCACTCAATAATGTTGTTGCCATTTTGTTACTTCTGGCAACTGGCAAATTGCCAACCAAAAGAACAGCACTGTAAAATTGGAAAAATTGGAAAAATCAATACGTGCACTGACATAGATTATTAACTGGTTGAAGTGCTATATTGTATAACTTTAAATTCCAATTTTATAGCATGCTTTCAAATTCACATCTGATTGTTTTAAGTGCTGCCATTACTGTCACATTTGCTTCATGTTCAGCTCAGCCATTTGTTTGGCTGTTTCAAAGCTTTGAAGAATGTCTGTGTTTCTGGTTCCCTCAAAATCTCTAATGAATCCTCTTCTGGAGATTTTGTTTACACACTTGTTCAATACAATATCAATTTGAATTATTTTCTGAATTTCAAACCATGATTAGATTCTGCTCTGCAAAGTTTGTTTAAACAGCTTTCCCTTGAACTTGTTTATCCTGACAGATTTATGATTTAAGTGTTATACCTTTTGGCTAGTCAATTAATATGGATTTATTTTGAAAGATTTATGAACCTCTGAAGAGAATATTGACTGTAAATGGCTATTCAAGTAATAACTGTTTATTTGGACACAGTGGGCGGCACGGTGGCACAGTGGTTAGCACTGCTGCCTCACAGCGCCAGAGACCCGGGTTCAATTCCCGACTCAGGCGACTGACTGTGTGGAGTTTGCACGTTCTCCCCGTGTCTGCGTGGGTTTCCTCCGGGTGCTCCGGTTTCCTCCCACAATCCAAAAATGTACGGGTCAGGTGAATTGGCCATGCTAAATTGCCCGTAGTGTTAGGTAAGGGGTAAATGTAGGGGTATGGTGGGTTGCGCTTCGGCGGGTCGGTGTGGACTTGTTGGGCCGAAGGGCCTGTTTCCACACTGTAAGTAATCTAATCTAACCTAATCTACGAGATTTTAAAACACTTACAACTGTTATTGTAGGGCTTACATGCTTTGTTTATAGTGAATATCGTGAATTGGACACTGAAACAGCATGGAGGTATGGGGATAAAAGAGGATGAGTGTGGATTAGGTATAAGGGGTAAGAGTGTGAGGGGATAGATAGTGGAGTGAGGGTGAATGGGTAGGGGGAATCTGACACTGAGTTTTAAACTGGACTGATGTCTGTGAACCAAGGTGGGCCTTTTAATCTGGCTGTCTCAGCATCAAGCAGCCTTGGCAGAAGCCTGTCTTGGAACATACTGCCTCTGCTGGATGAAATGTCAGATAGGAGAAAGGATCATGACTTGGACAAATCTCCTAATTCCTGTTTCTTATCTCAAACATGAAAATCCCACCCAAAATGAGAATTGGCTGTGAGTGTAAATGAGAGGGGTAGGGGAAAATGATTGGATTTGAATTATATTCAATCACTGTTTTTCCCATGGTCCTCACAAATACACCTGGATGCAGTAGTCACGAGAAGGTTATAGTACCGAAGCCTTATTCTAAAGTTAGCCATGTCACCAGTTAAACATTTCCAGAACAGCTACAACAATGCTACTAATCCAAAAATTTAGCAAATTGCATGAATGTCTCCTATATAAAAAAACACAAATACAATTCTCCAAATTACCATCTCATCAGTCTACTCTCAATCATCAGCAAAATGTTGGAAGGGTGTACTGACAGTGCTATGAAGGAGAGTTTATTCACTAATAACATACTGACTAATGTTCAGTTTGGGTTCTGCCAGGAGTGCACAGCTCCAGAAGTAATTATAACATTGGTCCAGACATTTGCTCCAGAGAAAGGAGATTATTTTCAGAGTCATAGTCACAGAGTCATACAGATGTACAGCGTGGAAACAGACCCTTCGGTCCAACCTGTCCATGCCGACAAGATATTCCAACCCAATCTAGTCCCACCTGCCAGCACCCGACCCATATCCTTCCAAACCCTTCCTATTCATATACCCAAACAAATGCCTCTTAAATGTTGCAATTGTAACAGCTTCCACCACTTCCTCTGGTAGCTCATTCCATACACGTACTACCCTCTGCGTGAAAAAGTTGCCCCTTAGGTCTCTTTTATATCTTTCCCCTCTCACCCTAAGCCTATAACTTCTAGTTCTGGACTCCTCGACCCCAGGGAAAAGACTTTGTCTATTTACCCTATCCATGCCCCTCATAATTTTGTAAACCTCTATAAGGTCACCCCTCAACCTCCAACACTCCAGGGAAAACAGTCCCAGCCTGCTCAGCCTCTCCCAATAGCTCACATCCTCCAACCCTGGCAACATCCATTTAAATCTTTTCTGAACCCTCTCAAGTTTCACAACATCTTTCCGATAGGAAGGAGACCAGAATTGCATGCAATATTCCAACTGTGGCCTAACCAATGTCCTGTACAGCCGCAACATGACCTCCCAACTCCTGTACTCAATACTCTGACCAATAAAGGAAAGCATACCAACTACCTTCTTCACTATCCTATCTACCTGTGACTCCACTTTCAAGAAGCTATGAACCTGCACTCCAAGGTCTCTTTGTTCAGCAACACTCCCTAGGACCTTACCATTAAGTTATAAGTCCTGCTAAGATTTGCTTTCCCAAAATGCAGCACCTTGCATTTATCTGAATTAAACTCCATCTGCCACTTCTCAGCCCATTCGCCCATCTGGTCAAGATCCTGTTGTAATCTGAGGTAACCCTCTTCACTGTCCAATTTTGGTATTATCTGCAAACTTACTAACTATACCTCTTATGCTCGCATCCAAATCATTTATGTAAATGACAAAAAGTAGAGGACTCAGCACCGATCCTTGTGGCACGCCACTGGTCACAGTCCAGTCTGAAAAACAACCCTCCACCACCACCCTGTGTCTTCTACCTTTGAGCCAGTTCTGTATCCAAATGGCTAGTTCTCCCTGTATTCTGTGAAATTTAACCTTGCTAATGAATCTCCCATGGGGAACATTGTCGAATGCCTTACTGAAATCCATATAGATCCCATCTACTGCACTGCCCTCATCAATCCTCTTTGTTATTATTTCAAAAACCTCAATCAAGTTTGTGAGACATGACTTCCCACACACAAAGCCATGTTGACTATCCCTAATCAGACCCTGCATTTCCAAATACATGTACATCCTGTCCCTCAAGATTCCCTCCAACAACTTGTCCACCACCGACATCAGGCTCACTGGTCTATAGGGTGAGGTGTGAGTGATTATCCTTAACATCAATGCAAAATTTACTGTGTGTAGAGCTGGAATGAACCTACAGTCAGTGGGAATCAATAGAAGGAAAGCTTTCTGTAGATTGGAGTCAAGCACAAAGAAAGATGGTTGCAGTTATTCTCAGTCAATCAAGCCAGTGCTAGGACATTGGTGCATAAGTTTATCATGACATGATTCAATTTTCCTCAGCTTCTTCATCAATGATTTTCTCACTAGCATATGGTCAGAAGAGAGGATGCATGCTAATAATTGCACTTACGATCCTTCAAACCATAAGGTAGCTGTCCCATTCACAGCAAGAGCTGCATAACGTTCAGGTTTGGCTGATAGTGGTAAATAATATTTACACAAGTTTCTGGTAACAATTACTGTTATGGTCCCATCTGATGTTATTACTGGGCAAGTCAGATCCCAGACTGAAATCTGGCTTCATAGATCATATTTTGCTTTTATTCTGGTTTTGTCAAAGTGGTCTTTTATTAAATCACTAATGGACTATGCTGCAGATCTGATTTTAATAATAAATGGAAGCTTCATACACAGACAAAATTAAGAATAAAATAGAATAAACTATTTACATGTAACTTGTGTTTATAGACTTCAAAACATGTGGTAAAAATAAATTCCATTAATCCCAACAGTACTCCTTTACAATACAAGCACTAGCAAAAATTCCCTTCTCTATTACCTCTACTAGATTTAACTTAGCAGATATTTTATTTCCTGGTCCTGATAATCAATAGCCTCTTCCTTGAATCATCGTACATCTGAGTTTTAGACATTCTCAGCTTCGAATAACTCCTTCATTGCTTTAACCAAACACTTCTGCTCTGGACCTTTCAAACTAAACCTATACTAAGGTAATATACTTATCAGCAGTTCTAAATTATCACCCTTCTTTGGAGCAACTGTTTTACACATCTAGTTTCACTTAAGATTTCTGCAAAACTGAGATCAAAACTGATTTCTTCAAGGAATGGGTATTTCCTCTCAGCCAAAAAAAGACAATCTCTGGATCCTTCTGCCAAATGTCTAATGCACAAATGTGTACTTTCTTCGGTTGTAAGAAGATTCCCAATGTAAACTAGCTCTCATTAGTCTCTGAGAACTATACCTCCCATTTTTCTTTTAAAGAGATCACCATGGCTTCAGAAAAGCTTACAAGTTAGTTACTAAATCTGTTGATAGGCACAGATGCTTCTTGTTCAAAATATAAAAATGCAAAATAAATTATCTTAAATTATACATAAAACACACATATTACATCATACCATTGGCAACAAGAGAGTCTACTGCCTCTCAATGATATTCAATGACATTACCAGTATTGAAACAGCACATGGCTTATAAGGTACTGCACTTATATTTGGTACCTATGTTCACATGAAGTGTTAACAAAAATATAATTTTTCAATGAAAGGGAACTGCTTCAGTGTAGCAGTAAATATAAAGAGCTATTGCACTTAATGGCCAAGCATTTTATATTTTCAATGCTGATAACATGCTGTCAGTTTTTGGAAATATTTGTTTAGTAAATAATTTTCCTTACTTAGCTCTGTTATGGTGAACAAACATGAAGAACTTGGTCATTTATTTTTGGATGAAAGTGGTTTATATTCAATCTCTCTTACTGTGCTGCCACAAACCCGATTATTGCTCTTTATTCTTCATTGAAGTATTCACACTGTCTGACTAGCTTAACTGTTTCAATTAAAAGTACAATGGCGTTCAGAAGCAAGCAATATTTTTCATGAACAAGTCAATACTGCAGTTTCTTCATGGTCCTGTCAAGCCATTCTTCGTCTTTTTCAATTCTGGGTAGTTTATGGCCTTCAGTATTTTAAATTGAATAAATGTATTAACTGCAAACTAAATAACACAATAAACATTATTGCACTAGCCTAAATTTTAAAGCATTTGTTTTGTAACAGTGCAAAAATATAAAATATTTACTTCATTTTCTTGTTTGCATTTCTTTTGCACAATGCAACAAGCAAGGAGAAATTGAGGTAATGTAGAAGCCAAGCACGATGAATAGTACTAAATTAAATGAAGCTCAGCTCACTTCAAAAGGAGAGTAAAAGACAAGAAAAGGGAAGAAATTACGATGCCCCTAGCAGAAATATGTGTATAACCACGGATGAGGTGACAGAGGACTGGTGGGTGGCTACGGTTGTGCCTTTATTTAAGAAAGGCTATAGGATGTACCCTGGGAAGTATAGACCTGTGAGCCTGACATTGATGGTGGTTAACTTGTTGGCGGTGATTCTGAAAGATTGGATTTACATGCATTTGGAGAGGCCAGGACTGATTAAGGTTAATTAATATGGTTTTGTGCGAGGGAAATTGTATCTCATAAATTTGATTGCGTTTTTTGAAGAACTAAACAAAAAGATAAGGGCAGAGTGGTAGTCGTTGCTTACATGGATTTTGGCAAAGCCTTTGACGGGGCTCTGCATGGTAGACTAATTAAGAGCAGTAAAGTTAAATCATATGAGATTCAGGGTAAGCTTGCCAATTGGATATAAAATTGGATTGACAGTAGGAAACAGAGGGCAGTAGTGGAGGGTTGTTTTTCCGGATTGGAGTCGTGTAATCAGCATTAAAAATCACACAACACCAGGTTATAGTCCAACAGGTTTAATTGGAAGCAGTAGCTTTCGGAGCGCCGCTCCTTCATCAGGTGGTTGTGGAGGACACAATTGTAAGACACAGAATTTATAGCAAAAGTTTACAGTGTGATGTAACTGAAATTATGCATTGAAAAATGCCTTGATTGTTTGTTGAGTCTCTCATCTGTTAGAATACCGTGATAGTTTCACTTCTTTCATATGTAAATCACAAAACTTTTTTTTAAAAGTTACATTCTCAGGTTAACTGTAAGAGAAGTGAAACTATTACGGTATTCTAACAGATGAAAGACTCAACAAACAATCAAGGTATTTTTCAATGCATAATTTCAGTTACATCACACTGTAAACTTTTGCTATAAATTCTGTGTCTTACAATTGTGTCCTCCACAACCACCTGAAGGAGCGGCGCTCCGAAAGCTACTGCTTCCAATTAAACCTAGTGTTGTGTGATTTTTAACTTTGTACACCCCAGTCCAACAACAGCATCTCCAAATTGTGATCAACAGTGTTCCACAAGGATCATTACTCGGTCCACTTTCTTTGTCATTTATATAAACAATTTGGATGAGAATGTAGGAGGCATGGTTATTAAGTTTGCGGATGACACCAAAATTGGTGGTATAGTGGACAGTGAAGAAGGTTATCTAAGATGACAAAGATACCTCGATCAATTGGCTCAATGATGAAGAGTGGCAGATTGAGTTTAATTTGGATAAATGCAAAGTATTGCATTTTGGTAAAACAAACAAGGGCAAGGCTTATACAATTAATGGTATGACCCTTGGTAGTGTAGTAGAACAGTGAGACCTCAGGGTTCAGGTACATAATTCTTTGAAATTTGCATCACAGTTAGACAGGGTGGCTAAGATGGCATTCAGCATACTTATCGTCATTGCTTAGACCTTTGAGTGTGGGATTTGAGAAGTCAAGTTGAGGTTGTATAGGACATTGGTGACGCCTGTTCTGGAGTATTATGTGAAGTTCTCGTTGCCCTGCTATAGGAAGTATGTAATTAAATTGAAAAGGGTTCAGAAAGGATTTACTAGGATGTTGTTGGGAATGAAAGGTCTGAGTTATAAAAATAGGCTTACTATACAGAGACATTTTTCACTGCAGCATAGGAGACTGAGGGATGACCTTATTGAGTTTTATTAAATCATAAAGGGCATAGATAAGGTGAATGGCAAGGGTCTTTTCCTTAGGGTGGGAGAGTTCAAAACTAGGGCGTATATTTTAAGGTGAGAGGAGAAAGTTTTATAAAGGAAATGAGAGGCAACTTCCTTTTACATAGAGAGTGGTTCGTGTGTGGAATGAACTGCCCAGGAAGCAATGGATACAGATACAACATTTTAAAGACATTTGGACAAGTACATTAATAAGGAGGTTTTGGAGGGATAGGGGGCAAACACAGGCAAGTGGGTCTAGTTTAGTTTGTTTGGCATGGATTAGTTAAGCCAAAGGGTCTATTTCTATGCTGTATGACTCTATGATTTAATGACATACAAATAAAAAATGCCACAATGACTGTTGAATGAGGGTTAAGGCCCACAATTAATTGCAGATAGGCTGAGTAAAAGCTCACTGTTACTTGATAGCAAGGGAAACAAGCTGGTGCATCTTCCCACCCATCGGTAGGTGGTGTGTGGTGCATGGTGCATGGATATTGACAAAAGTAAAGAAAATACTGTGCTGGAGGGGAAAAGTGGTTTTCAATATTCACCAAAAAGAGAAATATTAAATTACAAACCAGGAAGCAAAATACAGAAAAGATTTTTAAAAATGAAGGGATTTAACCAAACTGAAAAAAATGAAAAAACAAGCTGTGTAGAAGAATTGAATGACAACCAACATGAACTTTAACAACCACAATGCCTAGGAATATCTACACCAAGAGATTTGAAATAGTGAAATAAATTAAATACTAGTGATTTTGGATTAGAAGGCTGGAGATTAATTTCAATTTCTTGAAAGCACTATTAGTTATCAGAAATCGGTTTTCATTTTAACCTTTCCTACTGACTGATTTCTTCACCATTAATATGATTTTGCGGTTCTCATTAGCAACATTCGCAGGACTATCCATCCGATATACTGACAACAGAGTGAATCTCTTCATTTGGTACTCATTAGGGTGATGACCAGTAATGCTCAAAATATACATAATCTACTTCTACATCTGAGAACAGTAGTTCAAGAATCAAGACTAATCCAGTAAAAATGTAAAACTTAAATCTACTGATTGTTTAGCAATAGCTGGATCACCATCACAAAACAATTATCTAAGCATAGCTTCAGGGAAGTTAGGTTGCCTATTTCCAGTTAACATGTTTAAACTATATGCTTTCATAATATGAATAGTATTCTATTTGCATCTAGAATAATATTTGAAGTGGTTGGATTTGTTCCACATAGCACAGGCAGAACGTGATCCTGCTATCGTGATCTCACCTGTCGGCTAAACAGCCAACAGGAGATCCGTGCTTGCCTCTTTGTGGGAAGGACTGCCAAACCACACACCAATCAGGTAAGCAGTAAGATGTCTATTGGGTCTACCCGAGGGATGAATGCCTTGCCTACAAAGAACCGACAGAGGTTGGCAACCTCTGCTACTGGAAAAACACCTTCCTCTGACCACCATCGACCCAGCACTCACAGAGGATCCAGGCCACAAGTAAGTAATGTGGGAAGTGGAGAGGTTCGTGTGGTGGACATTTGCGGGGGCGGAGGGGTTATAAGGAGACGATTTTCATTGGGCACCCCGTTCCCAATGTTCAGTTCCTCAATCAGCCAGTGATTAATTTTGATTGAAGAACTTCCCCCACCATCCCGAGTGATAAACAAGGCTACATACTTTGATCTGTTATGCACATCACATGGCAAAAGGCTGGCTTGATTCCAGCTGCAGAGTGATGAGGTTCTTAGTGCTCCTTAATTGGCCACTTAAGGTCTCATTTGGTGGCAGGGTGGGAAGGTTGACCATAGATCTTCCTATCCAGCTTCGCAGAACTCAGCTCTGATGGAGCCAGAAAGTTAGTGTGGTCCAGGTACAACATCATCTGGCCGAATTAAGTATTCTTCCCATCTCCAAGCTCACCACCAGCTAGAACAGACTATTTTCCCCAAAGTATTCAGCATCTCTACTTGGTTATTAAAGGATTGCATTGGGTGTGGAATTAAACAGTTTGCCTGTGGCAGAGAGGGAAAGTTTACACGGTGAGAGGAAAGAATCTTCCTATAAGTTTTTCTAAGTTTCCATGCAACAAATAGTTTAAATCCTTTAATACATAAAAGGTGAGTAATGTAGGATACTTGAACATCTTCCAACACAATAATTAAACAGTAGTATTAATAATGAATTGACATGCAACTATTTAATTTATCAGTCAAAAATGAGTTTTCAATATTTGGAATATA
The DNA here is from genome assembly GCF_004010195.1 of Chiloscyllium plagiosum. Classification (NCBI taxonomy): domain Eukaryota; kingdom Metazoa; phylum Chordata; class Chondrichthyes; order Orectolobiformes; family Hemiscylliidae; genus Chiloscyllium; species Chiloscyllium plagiosum. The sequence goes on along the minus strand of NC_057720.1, from coordinate 36,144,277 downwards.
AAGTATGTGATGATATACCAAAAGTTCATACAAGTTCATTTAAGGCACAATATTCCACAAGATACTCTCCACCCTTTACCTTTTATCCTATTCACTGGCACCACCCTTCAAAAATATTCTAATTTTCTTCCGAGTTCCAAAAGATCAGTTATGTTCTTAAAGACGTACAACACGGTCATCCACCCTGGATGTCAGCATGTAAACTTGAAGCTTTGAAGAATCTGTTCACAATCTGGGCTGGCTTTTACACCATGTATAAAAGTGAATGGGCACGTGTGGTCACTATTTTGAAATGTCACTGTTATCCGATGCAAAGACTGGCTCTATTTTAACTCCTGCAATCATCCACACACAGCTCATTTTGTCTACTCATCCCTTGCATCTAGTTACAAGGTACTCGTTTGTAAAACATACATTTGTTAGATGAAAAATTGAGGCTGACTCCTAAGTGAGTATAACATGCTGTGATTGACACAGTGGTGAGAATCAATATAATGAGTAAATGGAAAAAAACCTGATTTTGGAGGCTGGAGAAAAATAGGGTTCCTTTATATGATGGGTTGATGTATATGCACAAATGATGGTATCCAACATGGAAATTTGCCCAGGTATGCCCTAGCTACAAAATATAGGATATGAATGAAACCTGGCTAATTGTTGACCTAGGAGGAGAAAGTGAGGACTGCAAATGCTGGAGATCAGAGCTGAAAATGTGTTGCTGGAAAAGCGCAGCAGGTCAGGCAGCATCCAAGGAGCAGGAGAATCGACGTTTCGGGCATGAGCCCTTCTTCAGGAATGAGGAAAGTGTGTCCAGCAGGCTAAGATAAAAGGTAGGGCTGGAGAAATCTGAGTTCATCCCTTGTGGTTGGAGGGTCCCTAGGCGGAAGATAAGGCGCTCTTCCTCCAACCGTCATGTTGCTATGGTCTGGCGATGGAGGAGTCCAAGGACCTGCATGTCTTTGGTGGAGTGGGAGGGGGAGTTGAAGTGTTAAGCCACGGGGTGTTGGGTTGGTTGGTCTGGGTGTCCCAGAGGTGTTCTCTGAAACGTTCCGCAAGTAGGTGGCCTGTCTCCCCAATGTAGAGGAGGCCACATCGGGTGCAGCGGATGCAATAAATGATGTGTGTGGAGGTGCAGGTGAATTTGTGACGGATATGGAAGGATCCCTTGGGGCCTTGGAGGGAAGTGAGGGGGGAGGTATGGGCACAAGTTTTGCATTTCTCGTGGTTGCAGGGGAAGGTGCCGGGAGTAGAGGTTGGACTGGTGTGGGGTGTGGACCTGACGAGGGAGTGGTCTTTTGGAACATCTTTTGACAGATGTTCAGTTTGCATTCCAATCACTCTACTCCAATCTCATGGCAGTCTTATCCCAAACGTGGACAGCAGAATTGAATTCTAGAGGTGTGATGAGATTGGCCACCATGATATCAAGGCAAAATTTGACCAAGGTGGCATCAAGAAATACTAATAAAAATGTAATCAGTAAGGGGTCAGTGAAACTTTTCCAGTGACTGTGGGTTAGTCAAACATGAAAGAATCTCAGCTCTAGAAAACTGGTGCAACCATTCCCCAGGACATCATACTAGGTCCATCTACTTTCAACTGCTTTAATAATGACTTTTCAATTATTACAAAATTAGAAGTGATGCTGCTCTCTGCTAAGTGTGGAATTAAGCTTATTCATAATTCCTCAGATAATAAGACAATTAAATATCCATGCCTTGGACAAAATCCATTTCTGACTCACAAGTGTCATGCCACGAGTATCTCAAACAAGGGAGCTTAATTATCACCATCACCATCCCAGGGTTCCCTACCATCAATATCCTTGGAGTCACAATTGAACATAAATGCCCTAGTTATCAGAAGAGTTAAGAGACTATGTAATCAGTGACTCCTGATTCGTCAAAGCCTCTCTGCCACTTGTATGAAAAAAACTGTGAAATTGCTTGGGTGGATATAGTTGCAACAACATCCAAAAGTTGGAACTCATTTAGGAAAAAGAGTAGATAATTTGAACAGTGCCCTAACACCTCCCTTTGCGATTGGTGCATCAAAGCTCAAGTATATACTATTAAGAGGATGCATGGTAACAATTCACCATGGTTTCTTTGATGGTGCATGTGAAATCCATGACTTCAACCACTAAAAAAGAAAAGAGTAGCAGTTGTATAAGAACACTACACAAATCTGACTTGAACACTGCACAAATCTGACTTGAACACACGTCTCTATCCCTGCATTTGCATGATGTGGATTGCTGCAGTTCAAGAACAATGACACCAGCAAGAGTTTTCAGCATGATCGTGTACCAAACCCCTCAGCTGGAAGTTAGTCCCTGTTGGGGAGAAAAGGGAATTAACATGAGGAAGAGAATATAGATTTTAAGAAGTGGAATTTCTTTTAATAACAAAGAACAATCCCTTTGGTTCAATTTGGCAAACATTTGACACACAGTTATATATCTTACAGTTCTCAGTTGTTATTAAGTGGCACCAATTGGGTACTACGATATCTGAGAGTGCAGATGCTCAACACAGTGTATTGACTAAATCTGTCATCTTTTCTGGAATCCAAAAACAGATACATTTATTATAAACTTGGCACTAAGGTTTGTTGGGCCTGACTCAAAATTCAAACACATTTGGCCTCAATCTTCCATCAATACACAGAAAGGCACTACTGAAAATCTCACTCTTTATGTTGTCTGATTACTACATCGTCACTAGTCCTAAGTGAAGCTTTATCTTCATGGAGAACACAGTCATAACGGCATGAAATAAATACCACAGAAAGGATTTGCCCTCAATGCCTGCAATCTTTCAAGAACTTCAAAGGATTGGTTAGGAATTTCAAAATTATTTGGTAGCCTGCTGAAAACTAGACCAGTTCAAAACTGATGGTGGTTCATTCAGAAAATTTGTTGCAAGAATCTACTGTAATAAAGACATGAAACTTACCTCTTTGCAGAACTTAGAAGAATTACTTTCTTTTTTTTCTGGTCTAGTTTTGACCAATAAACCTTTGATTCTCAAGTGACAGTTATTTTTTAATCTGTATATCATTTTAATCCCATTTGGACATTATAGCTATGTCTGTTTCAGCAGAGCTGGCATAATGGAACAGAGTTTTGGACCGTGAATGCAAACTACGAGAGAGTAGCAGATGTTAGTTTATATTCTTGACTTTCTAATTATATTATAATTTGAGTTCTGTTTATCAGGGAATCTTAAGTTAAGTGAGAATACCCTGACAAGGGGAAAAGGGAGGAAAATTAGACATTGAGTGATTTCAGTCTGTTGCAATGCTGTAAAGTAGGTTCTAAATTGCACCTACTGATGACATAACTAACTGAATTCTGCCTTCGCGGTTGCTTTGGTTTTTCTTGTCAAACTACTCTCTTAGAAAAGAAACAAAATCGACTGCCATTCTCTGTAGAAAAAAACTGTAAAAGCCAAAATTATGTTATCAACTTCAGTTAAAAAATGTTGCAAATTAGAATACACAACAGGGAGCAGTAAAGTAGAATTTATTTCACTCAGGAGGAAGATGTTCAGCTTTCATTTATTCCATATAAATAGAATAAACAGGGAACTCTTCTATTCCCTAAATGTATCTTCTCTGTATGCACCACAAATACTAATAGTCTTATTTTCATCCTATTGACATTAGTATGTCAAGCAAAGTACAATGGATAAGATCAGTGTTTTATTTTGTCATAATTATGTGCTGTCAGTAGGTCTTTGCTAGGATGCATTAAATTTTGTGACAATCTGTTCTTGCTAACTCCATCCATGTAGGTGAGATAATAGGCCTGCTATCAATCTTAATTACAGATGCACACACATATGCACAAGTACATGGAGTTTTGAAAATTGTTAAGTACTCTCTGGGACTCTTCAAAAAGCAAATTTATTGACTTATCCTATAGCAGCACACAGTGTAGCTGCCGGAACTATTCAAAATCTGTTGTGTGAAAACCCTACAATGAATCAAGTCCATGATAAACAACTGGAAGTTGCATGTGCTTCTTGGAAATCAAACCAACCGTCCAAACACAATCAATGACAGTGTCCCACATGAGTCACTCATTGCACTGACTCTCTGCAATATGTACATTAGTGACCTCCTTCTCCTCACAAAATCGTGGCACTTTGCATCTGCTCAACTTGTGACTGTGACCATCCATGTGCGGCCATATACTAAAGTTCACCCCAGAGAGATTAATTTCTAGTGGCGTATCACATCGTTGTCAGCTGAAACTGTTGAATAGATTGATGGCTTTGAAAACAAACTAGTCATACTTCTCCAGCCACAGGAAAAAAGAAAATTGCTCAAAAGGCAAATGAAAAGAAAATTTGATTTACTTTGCATTTTGATAAAAATTAGACCTCTTAATACTTTAGTAATAATATTAAGATTATTATTTACACTCAATTACAGTAATTTCCATAGTGTAATGGCATATCTGCATTAAAGATATTTTTGTTTCAAATAGGTAATCATATGATCTTGAGTATAGGCTATATAGATATCACTGCTCGTGATGTCAGGTAAAAATCCCTTAATTGGTTGTCTAAAATCTGGAGCTACCCGAAACCAGCCATTTTTACAATATCATGCATAATTTTACTCTATTACAAATAGCTATCTTGGATGAATCGGTCAGTGCTAGTTGGTGCCGAACGTATCTCTTTCGCCACTTGTGCAGTAGTTTATTCCTTTATTCCTAAGCAATCCTTGACCACATCTGAGTCAGCTTGGCCCAAAGTGCCTCATCCAAAATATCGAAAAATCCCAAACCAGCATTGCCCCAATCTTGAAGCTGCCATTTTTGAGAGAGTGTACTTTCTTGTTATTCCAGTTTAAGACAAAGACAATGAATTTTTGTAAAGTTCAAAAAATGGCTACAAAGGGGTGGGACAGACCTAGTTCTCTATTTGTCTTAAATGCAATCAATCGCTAAATAGAATCATCAGAATTTTTTAATGTGGTTTATCCAGTATTGTGCTGCTGCCCAGCGTTTTCAAAACAACTTCTTGCATTGGATATGGGTGTCACTAGTAAGGCCACGGTTTGTTGCCATCCCTAAATATTCTTTAACTGAGTAGTTTGATTAGCCATTTCAGAGGACAGTTAAAAGTAAACCACAATGCTGTGGATCTGCAGTCACATGTAGGTCAGATCAGATAAGAAAGGAAGATTTCCTTACTTAAATGACATTAGTAAATCAGATGAGGTTTTTAAACAATTAACGATAGTTTCATGGTCACCATTCTTGAGATCAGCTTTAGAATTTGTTCCCTAGAACATGGACCTGGGTATCTGGATTACTAGTGCAATGATATTACGACCACACTACCAAGACTGAAAATATCTAGTTTTTGATTGAAGTTGATAATCCATTAAATCGGTAATACAAGTTGCTATGGCAATAACCAGTTTTCAGGTAACAAATTGTTTTCATTGCGCATATGAAGCATTATCAAAATTTTTGATGATTATATTTAATATAAACTTCAGTTCTTTTTGTTTTTAATCACGAAGCAAGAATTATTGAAAGTGCTGTTTTATTGATAGTCATTTCCATTCACAAACTCAAAAGTAAATGCTCCTTCTTTTCCACATTTTATTTAACACAAGTTATAGAGTCATACAGTTATACAGCATGGAAACAGACCCTTAGGTCCAACTCGTCCATGTCAACCACATTTCTTAAGCTAGTCCCACTTGCCTGCGTTTGGCCTATAACCTCCCAATTATTTCATCTGTCTTCTGTTTGGCTTGATCACCCCTATCCTTCAGCTTCCAGATTTCTAATGATATGCTTTTAATTGGGTGCTAGCAGGAGTTAGCAACCATTCAAGGGTACAATTTCTAAAAGATGTAACTACTATCACTAACTCTCTTCCTTCTCCTGTGCTTCCAATCAGAATCTGAACTGGGCTCAACTGAACTGTATTAATCCACATTGTGTGACATGGTCCATTATCTCCAGACTCGAAGATACTTACACCACAGAAGTAAAACAGTTACCCTATAAGCATCTATCATGCTTGCCTTATGTCTTCACATTTGTTTGATATTGTCTTAGGTTTACCATCTTCAAGTATCTCAAACACTCCGTTTCCTAAAGTATGGGTCCTAGAATTTGGGCTGAGGCCTAAGCAGTGGTTTCTAAATGAGTTTTGAGAAGATTTGTAGCTCAGGTTGAGGTTCTGAATGTAGGTTTGCTCACTGAGCCTCCGGATGAAGCATTGTTGATGATTTCTGCTTTCGATTTATGTGTTTGGGTGTCTTTGGGTTGGTGATGTCATTTCCTATTCTTTTTCTCGGGGTGGTAAATCGGTCCAAGTCAATGTGTTTGTTGATAGAGCTCCGGTTGGAATGCTATGCATCTCAGGATTCTCGTGTATGTCTCTGGCTTGTCCGAGGATGCATGTGTTGTCCCAGTTGAAGTGTTGTCCTTCCTCATCTTCTTACATACAGATGAGGAAGGACACCACTTTGACTGGGACAACACATCCATCCTAGGATGAGCCAAACAGAGACACGCAGAAGAATTCCTAGAAGCGTGGCATTCCAACTGGAACTTTATCAACAAACACATTGACTTGGACCCAATTTACCACCCCCTGTGAAAAAGAGCAGGAAATGACATCACCACAGGAAATGACATCACCACAGGAAATTACAAGACCAACCCAAAGAAACCCAAACATATAAATAGAAAGCAATGCTTCGTCTGTAGGCTCACTGAAGATGTTACCTAATATGGTGATGAAACGTCTGACATGAACCTTCCAGCTCAGTGAGCAAACCTACATCCAGAGTGGTTTCTATAGTGCTAATATGATCTCTTTGCTTTTATATTTAATATAAGTATTTATGAATCATAGTATCCATATACTACTTAGTAGTTTTCCCTATCATCTTCATGGATTTTTGGCTTTGGGCATCAAGGATTTTCTATTCATTTACATTTTCTAAATTAGAAATGCTTTACTGAATTTTGAGCAAGTGGGTGGGAGACGGTCAGAGTAGGGAAGCACAGTTCCTCTGCTGAATTGGACTCTGTCTCCCTTTATGAACTGAGCAGTGGTATCTTCATAGATAGAATAGCATTTCAGCAAGTAAGCTGATTAAACTGAAGCTACAAATTCAGTTCAGAACAAGTTTCATACTCAAAGATCATGTGGTAACCTGATTCCTGGAACAGATCCATGACATTTAATAAGATGTTAGAGCTAGGAATTGGCTACAACAAATGCAAAAACAAAGCAGAATTAATTAATGAGGATCACAAACATTCTTCTGGCATAGAAAAAACAGTTGCAGGGAATTTTGCTGTCAGAGTGTAGAAAAGGACCTAAGACACTGGTCTGGAATTGAAATACCTCAGGACCATTTAGACAGGATGATGACTGGTGGGTCTTTTTGACATTTGAGCAACATTTCTTCTACGGTGTTTCTGGTATTTTCTTTCCTCGGTAGGATAACAGCAATATCTAATCAGCATATTGAATTTGATCAACTCAGGAAGATTTTGTCTCCTCACAAATAACAGTCAGCTACCTTATCTGCTACTTTATTAATCTAATTTAATCTAACTGCAGGGTGATTCTCCAGGTCATATAAAGGCAGAAAAGAAGTATGGAAGCAAGATATCCTAGGCTTAATCATATACCAGCCAGTTTGTTAATCTCTTTTTTTTATTTTGGAAACTACTGCTGTCCAGTAATTTCAAAGTGCTTTGTCCTTACCTTCCATGAGGTTGTATTTGCTGCAGGCTAACAGTTAACCCATTTTGTAGAGTTCTGATGTGAAACGTTAAAAATGCAGCAGCAAATCATGCATCAGAAGGCCCATGTTAAGCAGTATGTCAAACAGAAGGACATTTTCCACTTTGAAAGCCTTAGGGCACAATACTCCTATGTTCAATTTATATTTCACTCCACATATTTCTGTTCAGGCTTGTATTTTTTTTATTGTCAAATTACGTGGCTGATAACATGGAACTGATGTGACGGTAAACGGCGCCATAACCTCCAGGAAGCCTTCCTCCCCTTTCACACAAAACCTACAACATTTTACTCAAATGTCAACAGGGTGAATAGAAAGCCTTAGGAATAATATTCTGTACACAAGATGTAATGCTGAATGACAGCTAGGGTCACATAGAATCAGAGAATGGTCAGTCATGGCTTTTATTTTAATTCTTCAATTCTCATGGCTTCCTGTGATATATTATAATAGTTTATACTGCATCTGTGAGTAAATCATCAGTACGGGAATTTAAGTACGTAAATAATTCTGCAAGGGACTGCCAAGAAGATGGGATATTAAAGTAAAGAGTAAGACAATATAAAACACGGCTTTAGTAGTTACTTAGCTGTTCCAAATTACAGAACTGGAAGATAAGCAGGAATAACTGAGAGAGACTAACATTTCTTAAGATATCTTAAGCAATGCCAGTGCTTCACTCTGCTTTGCAGTTTGAGAATTCATCCTTGTAGGGGATGACATTTGATTCTTGTTGCCTTATCTGTAGTGAATTTAGCTTAACAAATGCTGCAATGGAGGTGGGAATGAAATATCACCAGGTACGAAACGAGCAATCTGGAGCTAGGAAGTCATTTTGTCTAATTTTAGGCCTTCCCATGGACAGTGTGTGCCTGTCATGAGAAAGTTGGGGTATGTTCAATGCAATTTTTCAAACAAACCAATTATACTATCGGTTTTGAATTGTTGAATTGTTTCAAAGCTGTTTCACGTGCATTCTGACAATAATATTATTCAATAGTCAGGCTGTTCATTCCTGTCCTGATACCAAACTTACTGGGCAGATGCTTACTATCCCCAGTAGTAGGTTGGCAAGTTAGGTGGGGAGGGTGCAGAATTGCCTTTCCACCAGCCACCCACAATTCTATATGAGGTGATGCCTTCTAAGAGTGTTAGACAGTTGCAGGGAGGTTCTATTAGTGGGGTTTTCTGGGGGGAGCCACATCATCTGAAAATTTCTGTCCTTAGAATCATTGAATCATGAACAGATCATTCTGTCCACATGTGTGTATTGGTTTTTTCAAAAGTGCTTTTCAATTCACTCCTCTCTCTTGCTCTTCACCACAGTACTTCAAATGTTTATTTTTCAAATAGGTATTTCAATTTCTTTTTTAAAACAACAATTGCATTTGCTTCAATTGTCTTTGAGGCGGTGCAATTCAGAGCACAACTTTGTTATGTAAAAGAAAGGTCCATGTCCCCTCTGGTTCTTTGGCATAACCTTAAGTCTACATATTGTGGTTATTGATCCCCTTGGGAGTGGAAACAACTACTCTTTACTTATTTTATCAGAAGCTGACACAATTTCGAAGATTGCCAGTAAAGTATCCCTTCACTTATTCTGCCTGAAGGAAAACATATCCAGCTTTCCTAGTCTTATAGAACTTAATGATCATATCATGCAGGAATTGTGGAAGTGTTCTGTTTCTGGAATATGAAAGCTGTTACTTTTTGGTGCAAGACCCTCTAGTAGGAAAGAAATTTCCTACTAAGAAATTTCCCCATATTGTGAGCCCCCGTTGAGCTATTTGTACATATTTTGCAGCATATTTGGAATGAGACAGATCCCTGGCTGTATCTTTTAAATATCTTTGTCATAATGAACATAGAATAATGCACTAACTTTGAACCTGATGTACTTAAAAAAAATTCCTAAATAACCTCAATTACATGCTGCTTTATTAGAATTGAGACTCGGCTCCCAGTGTATTCCCAGTCGCAGAAGAAAGTATTTATAGCATACTAAATAAAGCAGTGCTGAGAGGTTTGGCTCTGATTCTCAATCACAAAGTTACTGGAAAGACCATTGTACAACTAATGTCAATTTTATAAAGAAAAAAAATTATCAAACTTTCTTAATAAAATATTGAAAATCTCAAACTTCTTGAAAAATAATTTGAGCCCACAGGCAGGATACTGCTGACAATTAAAGTTTTCACTCACTCATGGGAACTGTGTGAATTCACAAAAGAAAACTAAAGATAGATCGTGCTGAGGGTCAAGAAAAGCTATATGAAGGGTGCTGCAAATGGTGGATGATGAAAAATTCTTAGTCAGGCAACCCTTGTAATTTCCTGCAATTGCTTGAGTTACCCATATAATATCTCGAGATAGAAAATGGTCGATGAGGAGGAGATCAAAGAAATATCGGATAAAGGGTAATGAGAAAAGTTGAACAATTTGAGACCGTATCTACTTATGTCAAGCTTACAGTCATTCCCTGAAAAGCAATAAAAATAAAAAGTGCAGCAGATAAAAAGTAAAGCAAAAAATAGTTTATCACATTAGGAGTGAAAAATTACAACTTGTTTGTTTACATACAGAATTCTCAATCATGAAACACAAAATATTCTCTTAAAATAGAAATTTATTCTCTAAATGTATCATCACAATATACTTTTGCATTATCAGACTAATCACTATTAAATTAAGTAGTGCATGGAAGTGAGATCAAGCCATTTATTATTTAATACAGTTCTTTATTCATAGCTTACAGGTAGTAAGCAGCATGCTTTCATTGCTAGGCTGAGGCTGTAAATCAAAGAGGCAGGGTTTATGGGATGTGTCAATTACTCTTCTTTGTTCAATTAGTAATGAGGCTTAATATCTGATGCTCAGGCAGCTGGATGGAAGGAAAGCCCCTTAGGTAAAATTAAAAGTACTAAAGGCTCCAGGGAAAGCCATACTTTAAGGGAAAAAGAAGACAATCTCCATATTAAATTGACTTCTGCATTTCACGAGTGTCATGTGCCTTTATTTATACCTACAAATACCTTTCTCCATACAGAACAGATATATTCAAAGACTGCACAGTGTTGGTGAGAAGATAGAAACCTGTTGTCTTAAGTGTCCTCACAACATAGCTATCTGTGATTCTTAGGGGATACAATCCAGTCAACATGCAAGGGAATATTTTAACATAGATTTTTCGGTGCAATTTGCTGCTTTGCCACCTTTCAAGTAATATAGACAGATAGAAATCAATAGGAAAGGACCAGCTAGTCCATCAAAGCTGCTTCACCCCATGATAGCTTGTCCATCATGGCTAAACACTGCTCCAATTCATTCCTACAGCCTTGTTACACAGGCCTTCAACAGTTATCACAAACATTCATAAGACCCTTCCATGATCTACCATCAGGAAGCGAGACTAGCAGTGAGAACAAACAAGATGAACAAAACATAAGTCTAAAACAAATAAGGATACAGTACTTTTTATACTCGCTAATTTTATAATGAAGTATAGCTTTGCTCTAATGCTCCATACATCCTACTAAAACAATAACATATGATGCACAACCAAGAAAGGCAAAATCAAGTAAAAATGAGTTTGCATTCTGCCACTGTGTACACACACAAATAATTGAACCAAAAGAAATTCTGACAAGATAGAATGTCTCTAATGTCAATTTAATAAATCAATATACCAAAAGAAATGTGGTAAACATTTGCCTTTGGAACATTTAAAGATTTGTGTTGGAAGAGGTAATGCTACAATTTTAAATACCCAGGAGCCAAATGTTAGTGACTTGATTAGTCAGGATCACCTGCCAGAAAATTCCCCTGTGCCTTGAGTACATGAAAATTGTAATGAATCTTGCTCAACGATTCAGGAAATTTATCCAGTGAGTAGTTCAGCTACTCAGATTAAGGTCCCAGGTACAATTCATATTCAGATGCAATACCTTAAATGTTCCAAGATTAGAAAACAGCTAAATTGCCATGGACCCTGTAGAAGCACTAGTGTGCAGGAAATCTGAGCTTGCCTGTGGTCCTTATGTAAAAAAACCTGCCATCACATATGTATAATAGGTGAAAATTGTGCATCAATGAAACTGTAGTTCAATACAAAGTTAACATCTCTAGCAGAAATGGAATAAAATTGGTAAGAAAGGAGGACTCCAAAGTTTCTTGTAATTTCCTGTAGCTATGGAAATAGATTAAAGATAGCTTAAACTTGAAGAAAATTCATATAATTATGCAAAGATGGTTGGTAGGTCAGAAGATTGCATTATTTTATATTCTATCCAAAGAATGAGTAAAACATTAGCAAGGAGGGAAAAATTAAAGTATTAGAGAAAGTTCCCTAAAAAACAATTAAGAGATACGTACAGATCTTTAAAAAGAAAAGTTAATCAAGTGAGTCTGGAGAATTAATAAAGGAAAATAAAGAGATGGCAAAAAAAAATGAATAGGAATATTGCATCAGTCTTCACTACAAAGGTTATATGAAACGTACCAGGAATAGTTGTAATCAGGAAATGGAAGGGAGGGAGAATCTCAAGAAATTACAATCGTTATGGAAGTGGTATTGAGCAAATTGTTAGGTCAGGACACTGACATAGCCCTGCATCCTGATGGACTTTATCTTAAGATCATAAAAATAGTGACTAGTGAGATACTTGACACTTGAAGGAGGTACATGGACTCAAAATAACGTTTTCTCTCCACAGATGTGCAGGCTGGGTGGTTTAGGCATGGGCAATGCAAGGTTACAGGGATAGAGTAGGGTACTGGAACTGGATGGGATGCTCTTTGGAGGGTCAGTGTGGACTTGATGGGTCAAATGGCCTGCTTCCACATTGCAGAGATTCTATGATTCTAAATGCTGCGGAGTTTCACCAGCAACGTTTATTTTTGTTTCAGTTCTCCAACATCCACAGTTCTTTGTTTTGTTTGAGATATTTGAAGTTCTGGTTTTAAATTTTTCAAAATTCCCTACACTGGAAATTAGTCAATGTAATTCTTTTAATCAAATGGGGAGAGACAAACAGAAAGCAGAAAACTATAGGTTAGTCGGCTTAACAACAGTTGTATGGAAAATGTTAGAAGCTATCATTAATGATGTTAAAGCAGGGCACTTCAAAGGTTCAAGGTAATCAGGCAGAGACAACATGGCTTTATCAATTTATTGGAGATCTTCGAAGAAGTAAAATACACTGTGGATGAAAGGGAATTGGTGGGTGTACTGTACTTAGATTTCCAGAAGGATTTTTATAACATTCCACATCAAACATTATTGGGTAAAGTAAAAGCTCAGGGTGTAGGAAAAAACATATGGGCATGGATAGAAGATTAGCTAGTTAATAGGAAACAGGAAGTAGGTATTAATGGGTCATTTTCTTGTCAGTAAGTTGTGATAAATGGCATGCCACAGGAATCAGTCCTGGATCCCCAATTATTTTCAAAGTTTACAAATGACATGGGTGAAGGGACTGAAGTACGGTTGTTAAATTTGCTGACAACAACAAAATAGAAAAATAAGTTGTGAAAAGAACAAAAGAGTGTACAAAGGAATAGAGATATGTTAAATGAGTGGGAAAATATCCAAGTAAATGGAGTATAATGCGGGAAAATGTGAAATTGGCCATTTTTAGCAGGAAGAATTAAAAAGCATTTGACCTAAGTGGTGAGAAATTGCAGAGTTGTGTAATGCAGAAGGATTTTGATAGCCTCTTGTATGAATTGCAAAAGATTAGCATGCAGGTACAGCAAGAAAAGTTAATAGAATGTTATTGTTTATTGCAAGGAAAACTGAATACAAAAGTAACAAGATTAAGCATCAGTGAAACCACATCTATAGTACTGTGCATAATACTGGCCCTATTAAGGAAAGATGTAAATACATTAAGAACAGTTCACGGCATGTTTACTGAACTAATACCTGAAATGGACATGTTGTCTAATGAGAAAAGATTGAACAGTCTATGCTGGACTTTAGAAGTGTAAGATGTTACTTGATTGAAATATATAAGATCCTGAGTGTTCTTGACAGTTAATGTGGAAACCATCTTTCTTCTGTTGGGAGAATCTAGAACTAGAGGTCACTGTTTAAAAATATGGCTTTTCCCATTTAAAAGCGTTTTACAATTAGTCTTTGATTACATAATTAGATTATTGATAAGCAAGAGGGTGAAATGCTATCAGGGCTAGGCTGATCATGAGATCAACTAGGAGAAAGTGATGACTGCAGTTGCTGGAAATCAGAGTCAAGGGTGTGGTGCTGGAAAAGCACAGCAGGTCAGGCAGCTTCCGAGGAGCAGTAGAATCAACATTTCAGGCATAAGAATTCCTGATGAAAGGTTTATGCCTGAAATGTCGATTCTCCTGCTCCTCAGATGCTGCCTGACCTGCTGTGCTTTTCCAGCACCACACTCTCGACTGTGATCATGACATCAGCCATGATCTTATTGAATGGTGGAGCTGGCTTGACTGGCTGAGTGGCCAACTCCTACTTCTAATTTGTATGTTCATGGAATTGTTTATAAGGTAATTCATCATTAAAGTTTTTGCTAGAACCTTAATTCTTAACAGCACTATGTCACACTGCTAATTAAATTAACATCCAATGTTTATTCCCACAACCATAACAGAGATACAAAGCACATAATCTACTAATTTTAACAATTTTAATGCTATTTAAAACCTCTCAAATGGTCATAGTCATGTTTTAAGACATGTTTCAATCTTGTTCAAGCCTCATTTAAATCCTGTCATCATCACCATTGTCTAAGGTTCAGGAAGGATCAAGTAGCACTGCATATTCTGCTGGTGAACGTCAGCAATTGAAAGCACACTGATGTAGCGAAAATGTATCCTGCATTCTCAAAAAGCTTTAAAAAGCTATCCAATCATTATCACATTTCTGTTGGTGGAAGTTTGCTATGCACAGCATTTCCTATTAATCCTACACAGTAACGGTGATTACAATTTGACATAAGGCATTTTCGTTTGGTCAGTTGTCCCTTTGGCACTTTATTCTTACAGTTGTGACAGCCAAACTATTGATACGTTTTGAAGGCAGCAGAAGGTTTGTATTTGTTCTTCTGAATTCCCACTTATTTGAAATTTTCCTGTAGCTTCACATTAAACTTATGGGCCATTGTAAACTCCACTTTCCCCCTCTGCTGCTGTACCCACTCCCACCAAGGCTCATGCCCAACCATTCTCACTATTGCATGCAACATTTTCCCTACCTGCTGCCATCAACTCCAAACCTCTCCAGTCTTGTCGTTCAGTTCTACCACAGATCTTGCCATAACCTACATCACTCAGACCCCCATAAGGTTCTGTCCATTATCTTAAAATTAGAAAGATTTAAATTAAATTTTTAAGTTATAACAATGAGAAAGGAGACAAGGAAGGATGGTGTGGGAAACGTGTGCATGTGTACTTTTGAATTCTCTTTCAAGGATGGAGCTAAGGCATATGTTGGGAAATAGCACTGGTACCATTTGGCAGGCTGTATCTAATCTAGCTATCCAAAGTAGGAAAAAGATCCAAATGTCTACATCTGACGTCTATCATCTCCACAATTATTTTAAAAACCATATGACATTTAATCTAAAAGAAAATATTGCACATTCTTGATCAGACACAAGGCCGTAATCATTTCATTGTCGTTGATTTTTCACAAGTGCACACTAAGTTAAACCTGCAAGTCTCTTATCGCCCTGTGGACATGATGCATTAAAGAAACTGCAAATGGTCCTTTAGGGTCACAATGCTTTTTTTCAAATAGACATGTAGACGGACATGTGAACAAAATTCAATTGAAATCCTTTTGAAACTGCTATGCCCACATGAGGAAGATATTTTAAAATCGAATATACTCAATGTGTATCTGCTATCCAATCTCCTCAGCGGCATTTGAAAAAGTTTCCTGACTACACCTTAGCTCGGGTGAAAAAAGAACATAAATTTCCTGAGTTGCTCTTCCATCATCTTCAGTACACTTTTTAAAAAAAATGTCAAGGTGCTCAATTTATTCCAGAAAGATTTACAATAAATTTATCTAAGCAGTGATGAGCAATACACAGCAGTCAAAATGTTTTATGTAATTCTTTGCAAAAGGGCTGGGAGGTGGCTTATGTGAAATATAAACATCAACATGCCCCAGTGGGCTGAATGACCAGTTATTTCTTTATGTTCAATATAATGCAATGCAAGTTCCAAATTTAAACCAGCAATTATGGGCAGACACTGAATGAAAGATAGGTGATGATCCATTGAAATGGGGAAAATGAGATAACTCTGCTGCACTCATTATTAGGAATTACAGAATTGCACGGATATAACGACAGGGAGGTTAAACATGATAGGCTTTGCATGATTTTGAAGGAACTGCCTTGGTGGGAAACTTTGCCTTTATTCTGAAAGAGAGATTATACAAGTTTAAATAGGAACTGATCTTTCTTGCTCCATTTGTTTCATGTCCTTTAGGGGGGAAATCAGGCACCCTTACCTGGCCTGGCTGACATGCAACTCCAGACCCAAAGCCCAATGTGAACTCTTAACTGCCTATTAGGAATGGGCAATAAATTTGGTTTAGCCAGCAACATCCACATCTCTGAATGAACAAAGATAGAAAAACTCGAATGGCAATGTGTATTTGTGAAAGGAGCATGTGAAGCAATCAAAAACAGTTGGAGGAACAGGTCATGTTGATGAAGCAGGAAGGCTGCAGAAGAATTTGGATAGGTTAGGAGAGTGGCAGGTGGGATACAATGTGGAAAAGTGTGAGGAAACATATTTACTAAATGTGGAAAGACTTTGGAAATCTGAAGCACAAAGGAATTTGGGAGTCCTAGTTCAGGATTCTCTTAAGGTTAACATGCAGGTTCAGTCAGCAGTTAGGAAGGCAAATGCAGTGATAGCATTCATTTCAAGAGGGCTAGAATCCAAAAGGCTGAGGCTATATAAGGCATTTGGAATACCGTGAGCAGTTTTGGATTCTGTACCTAAGGAAGGACGTGCTGGTGTTAAAGGGGGTCCAGAGGAGGTTTATAAGAATGATCCTGGGGATGAAGGGCTTGTCGTATGTGGAACAGTTGAGGACTTTGGTCTGTACTCGGAGTTTAGAAGGATGAGTGGGGATTTGATTGAAACTTATATAATATTGAAAAGCCTGGATAGAGTGGATGTGGACAAGATGTTTCCACAAGCAGGAGAGACAAGGACCCAAGGGTACAGGCTCAGAGTGAAGGGGTGACCCTTTAGAACTGAGATGAAGAGGAATGTCTTCAACCAGAGGATGGTTAATCTGTGGTACTCATTGTCGCAGAAGGCTTTGGAGGCCATGCAATTGGGTGTATTTAAGACAGATAAATAGTTTCTTGATTATGAAGGGGATCAACAGTTATAGGAAGAAGGCAGGAGAATGGGGCTGAGAGACATATCAGTCATAATTGAATTGTGCAGTGACTTGATGGGCTGAATGGGCTAATCCTACTCCTGTGTCTCATGGTCTTCTGGAAACATTAATGGTAGAAAATGTAACATACAGCATGACTAGAGGAAATTAACTGTTTCTAAATAAAATCAGTTTTGAACACAATATCGGCAAGATATTAGATGCAAAATATACTATAAATATATCTAAATTGAAGGATTCCTCCAACCACAATAAAATTAGGAAGAGGATGGAACAGGAATCATGTACATTAATCATCAGAGTCTATTAAGAGGTGAAGGGTCTTGCTTACTGGCTGGCCTAAGAATCAACAAAGGACCCTTCTGTCTCTGTATGGGAAGGCTCACTGAGCCAAAAGCCAATCAGAAGGGGAGTACAAAGGAGGGAGGTCAATAGTAGTGAAAAGGTTTCAGATACACCACCATCCCACTTAATTAAGAGCCCTTCCCATCTTCAAGCTTGCCACCAGCAAGAGCAGAAGATTCCACCAATGATGCCAAGAATAAATACTTGTTAAGATTTTTTTTCATAATAACTGAACTTTCGTCTACCTTGAAGAGATGCCTGGATCCTCTGCCATATAAACTCATTTTCATTAAAAAGAATGTAACTGAATTTGAAATATTATGACCAACTCTTTAATACTTGATACATATACCTCTAGGTTTTGCCCCTTTGTAAGGATCAGGCAAAGTATAAAATACACTTGTGAATATACCACTTGATAACTAGTAAACTTGGACCAGCTGAAAGCAAGCATTTACAATTCTGTCACCAATATCAATATCTATCTATCACTTCTTTATGGTATACATAAAACTGAGAAGCATTTTAAGCCCATCTGAACAATGAAGTTCCTTTCTTTAAATTTAATGGTGTTTTGGGGTTTTCTAAAGGAATTTCTACTTTTCATTTTATTCACAATATTCTTGCCTAGCTTTGTGCAGTAGATGACTCAGTATTATTTTAAAAATTCAGTATGCAAAAAAAGCCTTTAAATAGTTCTTGCCTACAGTACATTAATCTTGAAGTACTGTTTTAAGACTTATAATAACCATGCAGAAAGATTTTAGCCCAATAAAAATGGCAGTCAAATGACCTTTTTCTACTCTGTAGACCATGGATGAATTGGATGCTTAAATAAATGAATAG
Organism: Chiloscyllium plagiosum; assembly: GCF_004010195.1. Classification (NCBI taxonomy): domain Eukaryota; kingdom Metazoa; phylum Chordata; class Chondrichthyes; order Orectolobiformes; family Hemiscylliidae; genus Chiloscyllium; species Chiloscyllium plagiosum. The sequence continues at coordinate 36,125,874 of NC_057720.1, read as the reverse complement.
ACAGATTAAAAGATAAATGAATCAGCTGAGAAACAATAAAATGACTACTTGGTATATTTTAGACAACTAAAACTAACTGCTCTTTTAGAGAAGCACCATCTCATTGAGCTGACCTAAGTAGGCTATATATCAATATCTATACAGTAAATCCCTTAAAAAGATATATCTGACTTTCTCTGGCCTGCATTAAGTGACTAATGCAATAATTCACATCTTTCAAAATTCAGATTTAAATCAGAACCCAATTCCAGATAATTGCAACTTTGGACATCAGGTCTAAAAAATCATTCTTCTCTGTATTTACAGATGCTACCAAACCGAAAATGTCATCTAAAATATTTGTTCAGGATAAAAATCTTCATTCTTTCTTCCAGACAGTCATAATTACTAAACACCATCAGGAAATATATTTTAATTACCCCATGAATAGTGACTTAGCAATGCTCAACTCAATGCCAACATTTTAGCACAATTACATCTTAGACTGCATTTAAAGTCAGCATAAAATCTTAACTTAAGTGCTGTCAAGAAATTCTGAAAAATATATTGAATCACAGCATGTTTCTCTGTTCAGGTTATTTTCCCAGATGCAGATTAATTCTTTTTCTATTCTGTCTCAGATAATAAGCCATACCCTCAAATTCAAAGCAACACCCTCTGATTGAATTTCCCATAATGGACATCTGCAAAGGATGCCTAGTCAAGTTCCACTCCACCCTGACATGGACATATATCATTGTTCCTTCACGGCTACTGGAAAAGCATTCTGGAACACCCACCTGACAGCACCTTCACCATTTGCAGTTCAAGGAGAAAGAACACCTTCTTAACGGCAGTTAGGCATGGACAATAAACGCTGGCCTTGTCAGCGATGCCCATATCGCTAGATTTTTAAAAAAAAAAATTACAGATTTCTGGCAAGTTTTAGGAATGTGGGAAGAGGGGGCTTCGGAGCAAGAATAGATCATTTGATCCTTTGAGACATTCAGTACGATCATGCTTGAATTGGTTGTGGCTTCAACTTCTCGCATGTTTCTCCTCATTACCTTCAAATTCCTTTGGTCTGTTAAAAATTATTTTAACTCAGCCTTGAACAAATACAAAGACCCAGCCTCCACTGTTTCTGGGGAACAGAATTCCACAGATTATCCTCAGCTCCGTCAGAAAAATGAGATCTCTCATTCTTAAACTGTGTCCTCTATTCCTAGTCTCTCTTACACAGGGAAATATCCTCTCAGAATCTACTCTGTCAGATCCCATCTGAATCCTACCTGTTTCAACAAGACGATCTTATCATTTTTCTATTTTGCTTGTGTTTGAAAGTATAGTTTATTACTGAAACAGAAGAGAAATAGATTTAATCTCCATCTAAACAACATGAGCAGAGAAATTGTTGTGGTTCAACATATTTTTTGGACTTAATTGACAGCATTTAAGAAGTTGGGAAGTATTGATGTACAAAAGGACCTAGGTGCCTTTGTAAATAAGTCACTGAAGGATAACATGCAGGTGTAGCAAGCTATTAAGAAGGCCAACAAAATGCTAATTTTATTGCAAAAATATTTGAGCACAGTATTAGTGAAGACTTGCTTCAATTGTACAGAGGCTTGGATAGACTATGCCTGAGGTACTATTTACAGTTTTGGTCTTCTTATCTTGGCAAAGCTATTATTGCCTATAAGGATGTGCAACAAAGACTCACCAGACTTGTTCCCTGGATGGGGGGACTATCCTATGAAATGAGATCAGACAAACTGGGCCTGTCCTCCCTCGAGATCTGAAGAATGAGAGGTGATTTCATTGAAACTTATAAAATATGTAAAGAAACAGTCAGGGTAGATGCAGGTAAGATACTGCCACTGTTTGGGGAAGTTAGAACAAATGAGAAATAAGGTCTGAGATGAGGAGAAATTCTTTTACTCAGAGGGTTGTGAACCTGTGGAATTCACTACAACAGAGGGCCTTGAAGCTCAGCCTTTGAGTATGTTTAACGTAGACATTGATAGATTTTCGATTACCAGTGGCATATTTGGTTTTGGGGGTGTTGAATAAAATGCATTGATGTATTCTATTGGCCATGATCATATTGAATAGCTGGACAGGCTCAATGGGCTGAATTGTCTATTCCTGTCCCTATGCTCTTATCTCTAAATTGTTAAGCTGAACCTTTCAAGTTTCATTAGATAGGCCCTTGATCTCAGAATGAGTCTATTTAGCATTCCCTATTTGCTTCTTAAACAATGATAAGGAGATCAGAATTGCACACAACATTCCAGGTGTGGTCTCACCAAGGCCCTGTACTTTCCCTGCTTTTATATTTCTTTGGAATAAATGCCAACATTCTATTTGCTTCGCTAATTAGCTGCTGTATCACCAAACCAACTTTTGGTGATCATCTGTCAGGACACACAGATCCTTCGATACCTGTAACATTCCATTATTTACAGGCTGCCAGCCTGAAAAACAAACATTTATTCCAACACTCTGCTTCTCTGTCAACTAACTAATTCTTTATTGATGCTAATGTTACTCTTATACCATGAGCTCCTTTTTGTGTTGTAAACTTCCATGCATCACCTTAGCAAATGCCTTTTGGAAATCCAAGTACACCACATCCAAGATTCGTCTTTTCCATATTACTTGGTACTTTCTCAAAATAAACTGGAATAAGTCAGTTAAACACAATTTCCCTGTCACAAAATCTTGTTGACTCAGTCTAATTACATAATGATTTTCTAAATATCCTGTCTTTGCCTATTTAATAATGCATTCTAGCAACTTCCTTATGATCGATGTGAAGCCAATTGGCCGATAGTTTCCTGCTATCTTTTCCATCCTTTCTTCAACAATATTATTACATCTGATACTTTCAAATCAGGTGAGACCCTCCCAGAATCCAAAGAATGTTGTAAGATTATAACCAATGCCTCGACTAGCTTTGAAGCCATTTCTTCTAGAATCCTAGGATGGAGTCTATCTGATCCCGGGGCTAGTCAGACTTTAGATCTAATAGTTTTCCTTGCTTTTTTGCCTCTGGGGATTCCTTCCATCTCTTGATTTTCAATATCTTAGGGTTTTCTTTTTCCTAAGTCTTCTATAGTAAAACCAGGCACAAAATACCATTTCCTGGCTTTTCATTTTCAATTCCTCAGGATCAGCACTAGCATGAGCGAGCTTTTTCCTATTCGAATAGTTAAACTAGTCTTCCTTCCTTACATATTCTACTTTCTCCTTTTTTTCATTCATTGCAGGTCGTAAAATCTGTCCAATTTACCAACCTACAGCTAACCTTCACAAAATGATTTTTTTTTTCAAATTGATACTACGCTTAACTTTCTTATTTAGCCAGATGATGCATCCTTGTAAAAGATCCTTTCTTTCTCACTGGATTAAATTATTAAATATCTCATTGAATATTTGTCACTGCATCTCTGCTCTCCTACTTTCTAACCTAATTTCCCAGTTCACTGTGGCCATATTGTTATACGTATCTTAACTGAGGCTCTAAACACAAATCTTAGAATGAAACTTCTCCCTTCAAACTGAAAATGAAATTCTACCATGGTATGATCGCTGTCATCTGCAGGCTCCTATTCTATTTGACTAATTTGTCTCATTGCTCATTGCCACATCAGGAATAGCTTGATCCTTGACTGGCTCTAGAATATACTACTCGAAGAAATTTTCCAGAACACATTCTATGAGCTCACTTCTTGGTTATGGATCTTTAAAACAACCATAACACATTGTTACATAAGGTTCTTACAAATGGCAGGGAGGACAAAGTTTCATTCCATCATTCTAGGTTAGTTTTGAATCCAAAATCATGAAGAAAAATGTAATATGCTGTCACTTCATTATTTTCAGTCAGATTTTCAGAGAAACCTAGCACTCTTCTCAATCATAGAATCAAGAATCATAGAATCCCAGTAGTGTGGAAGCAAGCCAATTGGCCCAATTAGTCCACACCAACCCTCCAAACAGGCTTTTGCCCGAAACGTCGATTTTGCTGCTCGTTCGATGCTGCCTGAATTGCTGTGCTCTTCCAGCACCACTGATCCAGAATCTGGTTTCCAGCATCTGCAGTCATTGTTTTTACCTCCAAACAGCAGCCCACCCAGACCCATTCCCCTCCCATATCCCCGTAAGCCTGCATTTCCCATGGCTAACCCACCTAGCTTGTACATCCCTGGACACTATGGGCAATTTAGGATGGCCAGTCCACCCTAACCTGCACGTCTGCGGATAGTTTCTGATCAACTCAAAATCCATTCAAGGTATTATTTTGTGTCTCAATATGAAGCTCACACTACATTGCAATTAAGCAAAAGCAGAATGCTTAATCACAGCGTAACCAGAGGAAGGACATGAACCACCAAGTGCAGTTCTGGATTTTAATTAGCTAAATTAACAGAATTCATCAGGACTACTTGAGCGAACTAACTAGAATAAAATCAATATACACTGGAAGCAGGAAATCTGAAACAAACACAGAAAATGCGGCGAGTCCAGAATAACTTCTTCAGAACTTAAAGATGGAAAATGTTTTTTAATACTTTTCACAGAGGTAGAGAAGAGGTGAAGGGAGCAAATGGTGTAATGCCCAATACAAAAGACAAAGGGTAAAATGGGTGTAGATAAAAGTGTGAAAAGGAGAGAATGGGTTCTGTCCATTGAGAAAAAAGTAAGCAAAACACAGTCAAGATAAGGCTGTGTGTGTGTGCGTATGTTGTTCAGGGATGTTGGGAAGAGACAAGAAGAGAGAATGTAAGAGAAGTGGAGAACAGACATGCAGCCAGGCTCTGAAGTACTGGAGTCCAATATTGAGTCCTACAGACTGTAAAGTTACAAAACACAAAATGAGGTGTTGTTCGTTGAGCTTGCATTGTGCTTCACTGGAAACCTGCAGAAACATTGCAGCATGGCTAACATCTCGTTTTCTCTTTCAAAACCATTAACAACCACTTTTGCAATGGACTTTCACACCATTTTGTCAAGCTAAGCAATTTGGATGTACTGTAGCATGCTTCCCTCAGAGTATCATGCTGCGAGAAGATTGAGATCTTTATTCCATTTAGCCACATGCCATGATACTGTGATGACATCATGTCCATATCCCTTAAGAGTGTATCGCACATCTATTGCAAGTCATAATACAACAAGCACAGATTCAAACGCTTGCTTAATCAGAAGATTCTAGAATAAAAACAGAATGTGGTGAGAAACTCAGCAACTTTGTGAAGAGTGAGAGAAACAGTTAATATTTTGATCAAATATCACTTATCTTTGGAACAGTTTCTCTCACTTTCTGAAATAAGAACCAAATTTCTGCCATTCATCATATCTTGGTTTTATTTTAGAAAGATATATAAAGTACGCACAAATAGCATGGATAGCAGAACTCATCAGCACATTGACTCAGTGGTTAGTACTGCTGCCTCACAGCTCCAGGGACCCATGTTTGATGCCCCACCTCGGGCAACTGTCTGTATGGAGTTTGCACATTCTCCCCATGTCTGCATGGGTTTCCTCCGGGTGCTCCGTTTTCCTCTCACAACGCAAAGATGTGCAGGTCAGGTGAACTTGCCATGCTAAATTGCCCTTAGTGTTAGGCGCTTTAGTTAGCGGTAAGTATAGGAAAGAGGGATAGGTCAGGGTGGATTACTCTTCGGAAGGTCAGTGTGGACTTGTTGGGCTGAAGGGCCTGTTTCCATACTGCAGGGATTCTTCTTCTTCATCGAATTACATCACCTTCTCCTATATATCCATTCTGCTCGGTATCAACCAAATACAGTTTCCAATTTTAAAAAATTTTTTAAAAAAAATTCATAGAGTGAGATGTCATTATATACAATAGGTTAGGATGGATTATAAAAGCTTCATCTACTCAGGCAGGAATTCAATAAAAATTGCACTGTTATAGCAGGATCAGATGGGTAAACCTTTCTTATATGGTATCCTCAACTTGCTTCAATCAATTTTGCAACAATGTTTAATTTCTACTCAATCTCAAATGGATATTATAGAGAAAATATAAAATTTAGAAAAAAAGTAAGACTGAATTTAAAACAATAAAGGAAAAAAAATCACATATTATTTATTCTTTTGGTGAAACTTTCCACCATGTATTAAACTGGTTTAGAGATTCTGGAATTGTTGAAAAGGTTTTCTCCATGTAATCACATAGAATGTTTTTGTGTTACAAATACCAGCTAGTGAAAGTTTAGGTGGTTTCATTTTTTCTCTCCTTGTAGATGATTGGTAATATTGATAAGATCTACAACAAGCACAGGTTATAAGGGGACAATTCATACATTTTTTTATATATGTACCTGATTGATAATGGAGCTACTTTGCTATGATTTGCCTGCAGGCTAGTTTGAATGTAAGCTTATATATCAATCTCATCTTCAAGTAACACTGCATTTTGTGAAATGTGACCATTATTGCTATGATTTGGATTCAGTAAAAAGCCGTCATGGGTTTACAATACACATCTACACAGCCCAAATTATTTTTAAAAATTAGTTTGATAATAGTCTGAAAATAAGTTAAAGTGATAATCTGTATTATTAAACAAACTTTGCAAAGTCACGTCTATTATAAGTGAGGTTTATAGCTCTGATGTCATTTTTAAGATAAAGGAATAGAAGAAGCTAAAGTTCTAAACTAAGTCTCTTCAAGCTTAGTCTTTGGCACCTTTAGTATTTGACACTAAAAAGTCTCTATATTATCCATTATTTATACACATTTGCAGGATTACCTTACTGTGTGTGGTATTATTAGAAATTAACTAAGCCAATCCAATTACGGCGACTCCATTAAACATGGGTGGCATCAGTAAGGGTTAGTGAATTTTATACTGAAATGCCTAGAATGAATTTTTGTATCTGGGCTTTGAGTGGATTTGCATTGGTCAGTTCAGGAGATTAAGTGAACTGGCAGAATAAGAAGGTCCAACATATACCAATTCAGAATCTAGATTGAAAAACACGCCTTCCCCAATGAATAAAAATAGGATTTATGATAATGAGAAAACAGAAACAGACATTCTTTACAAAAAGAATCAGATGAGTCAGGACACCCAAAAGATACAAATAGAAATACCTCATGATTTAAAGGCTGGTAGTTGCTAAGGGAATTAAAAAAGCCCATTATTAAAAATTCAGTATTTATAGGACTCTGCTCACTGTAAATTATTTTAAAATCACTCTCAGTTCTGCCATTGAAGTAAGTTTCTTCATAGTTGTGCTAAAAGCAAAGTTAGTAGCTTAAAGATCCATTGTAAACATTTGGAGTGAATAATTTTCGAGCTCTGAGCCAGCTATTAGACTATCATAGGCAGGCATGAATGATTGCAAGATAATGGAGAATGGACTTTCACTGGCCAGTTTCAGAACATTTAGTGCACTGGATTCTGCACTGGTCTTTGGTATGATTCAATCAAGAAGACTCAGATATATTGATGAGAAAGGTCTCAAAATGGTTTTTACTTTTAGGAGAAAACCTAACTCTCCACACAGCAAATAAAGGACAGAATTGGTGTGAAGTTCAAGCAATATACAGAACATTATTTTTAGCCACCCTATTTTTAAACTGCTGTTTTCTTGGCAGTTGAAGTATGTGTTAAACTTGGGTCCTCGTTGACTTTCCGTTATTGTCAGTTATACTATCTACTGCTTTTCAGTGAGAGTCTTCAAGTCCAATCTGAGCAAAGCATGGTTGATTGCAGTAGGGCATTGAAGGTGATAATTTGGTTATGAAAACATTACTGATGTATGCCTTTTACTGCAATAGTTATTCTTTGTGGCAATGAGAAGACATAATTAATTAAATCTACATGCTCCAGGTTGGAGACTTTGGTGGGAAGTTCTTCAGTTTGCGCAAATATTTCCTAGTTGTCCAAGTCAACCCTGCATCAAATGAAGATTCACCTGCATGATTCCTTGTATTTTAGTCTTGGCTGCCATCAACCTCTCCATACAATGCATCCTATTTTAACATTATAGTCTGGCCATCATCATCAAAGTCACTTGAAGATTGCATGATACTTTCTGAGCATGAAAAATTGGGATGCCATGATGCACTTAGGATTGCAAAGTATTATTAGAGTCTAATGCATTAATCAGCTGCCACAGATTTCATCTTTCCATTCAAAAAGAAAATTGGTGGACAAAAAGTGATGGTTTTGATCAGTTAGTCTAAACTTTATATTACAGGGGCCTTTATAGTCGAAACTATAAAAGCAGAAGATGCTGCCACCCTGGTTCCCAAATTCCCACCGATTTTTGTGAAACTTTCTCAAACTTCCACCATTAGCTCACCTGCATGCTGGCTGGGAAACCATGGATACTTATGATAAACTACCTCAAGCCACCTGTATCTATGTTACTCAGCCAATAAAATAAAATGGATCTCTTGTAGCATCTGCTAAATTGCAGGCATGTCTGCCAGATGACCACTGGGGTTTTAAAATCCTGAGCAGATAGAAAAAGTATACCTCCACAATGCTAAACATAACGTAATGTTCATCAAACCACTCCTAAATCCAGATTTTAAAACTGCCAGCAAAGTTGAAAAATGGGAAGTGAAATTAGGTGCCTAGGTCTGCCCTCAATTTGCAGTAAAGACAAAATCGTAAGAAAAGTGAGGCTGCACTGCCTTTCAGCACCAAACACATTGTAATATGGTAAAATACTAATTAAATCTTATGCCAAAATTTTATTTTATTTGGATGCCCTCAGCATTCATCTCCCCTGATGGGGAATGAGACTAATTCAACATTCTGGCCTGCTGAAATAAGATTCCCAAAGCTAGGTTACTTTAACAAAGACTGACAGTAAAAGGCCAGTTTTCCAACAGGGTATTTCCTTCAAAGAGATTTACCCAACAACGGCATTGTAAATTGAGCTTAGCACGGAGCATGACTTTTCTATCTGCATTGGTAGGAGGCATATCACTCTACTAGCAGAGTTGGATTGGAAAACTAACCCTTAAAGTAATACATTTTCAATAAATGCGATGTTTGGCAGCATTTGCTTTCTCCATTGATACCTATTGCTCTGTTAATTGAGGCTTTCTGCAGTATTTTATCCTTATGCTGTTATCTGGTGCTGCCATTTTATACTATTACAGAATGTGCTGGCACCTTAACATGACCTTTCCAACACAATTCTCTTTATTAAGAAACTAAGTGCTCAAAATTTAGCATGTGCTACTCTGTGTACATTAAATGGAATTTTTTCGGTGGCTATAACTATGTTATCCCCAGTGATGTTTAAGATATGGTTCTCCTATTTTAAACCTAGTGTTATGTCTATCTGCTCTCTGAATGGTATGAAGCAATATCATAATTGACTATTACTGGACATTACGAGTCTCAACTGCATTAATGTGGCAATCTATCTTTAGTCATGGGTTCACTTTGTGGGCTTGCCACAACTGAAATCATATGCAAGTAGGCTGTGCTGACCCTCTGACTGGCAGTCACTACAGTATTTATGAAAGTCTTTACATATGGCCACTTCCTTCCAACTACAACCTATTCACAGTAACTATGTGTGGCCTGGATTCTTCGGACCTGTGAGCTCTCCTATAGATTCTAAGGGTATTTCCATGTCCTCCAGCATGCATCACAGTTGTGAACATAATTTTTGTATTGCTGCTGAAAGGACAGAGATTTAGATTACTTAGTGTGGAAACAGGTCCTTCGGCCCAACAAGTCCACACCGACCCGCCGAAGAGCAACCCACCTAGACCCATTCCCCTACATTTACCCCTTCACCTAACACTACGGGCAATTTAGCATGGCCAATTCGCCTAAACTGCACATTTTTGGACTGTGGGAGGAAACCGGAGCACCCAGAGGAAACCCACGCAGACACGGGGAGAATGTGCAAACTCCACACAGACAGCTGCCTGAGGCGGGAATTGAACCTGGGTCTCTGGCGCTGTGAGGCAGCAGTGCCCAGATGCATCACTATATTCTGTTTTGCAGCAAGTGCACTGCAATTGACCAAAAGACCATGAAAACATTATTCTCACAAATATGTCCTTTCTAAAGGACTTTACTCAACCAGTATAAGAACACATGTGGATTTCTCTTCCTTAACTGTGGAAACAGTTTCATCTGGTTGCTCCTCTTCGAAGTTACTATCTAATTGCCTAGTAAATAGTTCCTCCTCAGATATGTGATATTCAATAAAAACAAACTACTGCAGTAACTGGAAATCTGAAAATCAGCTAATCTGGCAGCATTTGTGGAGAATTCTGAAGTACAGTCATATCAGACTCGAACCATTAATTCTGTTTCTCTCTGCACAGATGCTGCCAGACCTGCTAAGTTCTACGGAATGCTCTATTGCTGTCCGTTATCAACTGCTGTCATCTCATCTTCGAAAATGTCTATATGAAGATCTTTACATCAATTTCATGTTGGAAATGTTTTATAACTGAAGTAAAGTAGCGATCCATTGTGCGTTCTGAAGACTCATAATGGACTCAAAACAGGTGCTAACAGACCTGCTGAGTTTCTCCGGCATTTGTTGTTTTTATTATATGTCATACATTGTGTGATTGCTCTGTTTGATAATGTTTACATCTGCTCTCCTCAAAGAAAGACAGAGAAAATATAAAAATTAGATAAAAGATTAACCAAATTCAAATTGCCTTTTTCCCTTAACTGTGCTAGACAGCATGTTTTTGCTCAGCACTTTTACTCAAGTCTGGATTGGGAATTTTAAAAATTCATTTATTGAGTGTGGGTGTTGTTGCTGGCTAGGCCAGTATTTATCAACCTTTCCTAACTGTCCCAGAAAAGGCGGTGAGCTTGAAGTGCTGTGGTCCATGGGGACACCCACAGTACAGTTAGGAAGTGAGATCCAAGATTTTGACCCAAAATTCATTGTGAGAAGAATGTTGAACAATCTTTAAGCTACTTGCCCCATGTCCTGGATAAGTGAACCAATACACTGTAGTTGACTGACATGACATTAAAAAGGTCTAAATAAATCAAATCTAAATTATAGATTCTCTTGTATTTGTCCTCCTCCTGTGGTAATTTTCTAATTAATTCAGTTCCGAAAGAGTTAAAGATTTTGTAAATCAATATGTCTACTAGAATGGGTTTATAGTTCTGTGAGAAATTTGTACACACCATAAAACATTCCTTCCCTTTAGAGAAATCACAATTAATCTGTCACAGCCTAGCGAGCCTGCTTCATTAGTCAGCAGAGATAAGAATCATCAGCTAGTCTGTATGATTTGTCTAATTAGTGCAGTTCATTTGTCATTTTCATTTTCTTCGCACAACGCACAGCTGAATAATCGCCGCCTTCATCAATCGCTGAACAATGTGCCCCTTTCAAGTCATCACTGTCAGTGTTGTCACTTTATCCATTATAAAATTTGGGTTTCATTTAACCAGTAATTAAACATTACAGTCTGTTCACTGTTACAACAGGGGATAAGGAAGTTACTAATTACATAAGAAATGAGCCAACATTTATCTCTATTCATTGTTTTTAAACTTGATCCTTTGAAATTTTTTTGTGTGTGAGCACACAATTTCCCGCTTTGAAACAGAAAGCATTTTCCTCCTTTCAACCTGGAACAGTCATAATAATAAGTTTGACACAAACAATCACATATCTGTGTGACCAGTTTAGCTCCTCCTTGAGCTGAGTGGCCAATTAATCAATCCATTAGCAACATGTATTCACGCAAATTAAGTTTTCTTTTTCAGTATTTATGTACCACAAACTGATGATTATTATTCAGATTCTCACTAAATGTAGGCCTTCTCACCAAAAACAGAGTGTCGCATATTATATGTTCACACATATATTTAATTATGGCTGTGTGAAAATATCTAATTATGAAAATCAGCCTCTAGAATACAGCTGTCCCAAAATAACCATGGTCACTCTTATTTAGTTTCCCTTCTCCAGCTGCCATGAATGACTAATGCTGATGTGATAATGTAGTTGGGGGAACAATTACCCTTGTACAACCAAGCTTGTCTACACTGTATAATTATAAAGCCTTGCATATCAAGGTGCAAGTGAAATTACAGCCAACAAAGTGTCACATTAAATCACATGATTAAGAAAAGAGAGACTTGTACTTGGAGAACCTTGAAGACTCTCACAAAACGTCTAGAGACAGTGTGACATTGTTACTTAGCAGTTGTTTCCACACAACAATACATCACAAATAGCAATAAAATAAATTAAAAGTTAGTCTTCTTTTGCAGATGGTAGTTGAAGAAGAACTGTTGGCCAAGACACAGAATGAGCTCTTCAATATTCTTTGAAAAGTGCCTTGGGACTTTCCTCTCAACAGGCAACCAGGACCTCAGTTTGGTATTTTGTTGAAAGAATAGAATGTGGCAGTGTCAGTATAATTATATCTTACAGTGTAACTTGAATGTACACCATTTAATTCTGAAGTGGTTATGTTACACAGTCAACATAGCTGACACACACAAGTTACAGATGGATCCAAATTCATAAGGGAGAGAAGTGATGGTTCAGAAAGTACACAAATCCAAACATACATACAATCTTATAGTCAAATGAAACAGAGAAAATAAGAGCAGGAGGAGATGTTTACGCTTTCTCCCTTATTCCTTTAATCCCTTTAGTCTGAAGAACGATATCTAACCCCTTCTTGAAAACAGTCAATGTTTTGGCCTCAACCATTTTCTGTGGCAGAGAATTCCACAGGCTCATCACTCTTGACGTGAAGAGATGCCTCTTCATCCCAATTCTAAATGACATACCGTATATCCTGAGACAGTGACCCTTGGTTCTGAATCCTCTGTCATCGAAAACATTCTTTCTGCATTTACCTGGTTAGTTAAATGGTTTCTATGAGATCCCCTCGTCATTTTCCTAATTTCCAATCAATAAACAGTCAGTTCTGTTATAACGAGTGTTTCTTCAACGTGAGTTGGCTTTAGTGCGATTGAAGAATTTAGACCGTTACTTGTAGAATGTGAACCTTCTTTACCTATATTGGCTATAACGTTATACTGGTCTGATTAGTTTAAATGGCGTGGCTATTGCACGATTTTCTTAGCATGCGAGATCGCATGAGTGCAGTAATATTGCATTATATCAGAACCGACTGTGCTCCTAACTGATCCAGTCTCACTTCATGAGTCAATCCTGCTATCCCAGAAATCAGTTTGTTACACTCCCTCCAAAGCTAAAACATCCTTCCTCAGATAAGGAGACCAAAACTCTACACAATATTCGAGGTGTGGTCTCACAAGGTCCTATACAATGCAGCAAGACATCCCTATTCCTGTACTTGGATCATAGGCTCCCTACAGCGTGGAAGTAGGCCATTTGACCCAACAAGTCTACACTGATCCTCTGAACAATAACCCACCCAGATCCATTCCCCTACCTATTGCTCTACATTTCCCCTGATGAATGCACCTAGCCTACATATCGCTGAACACTATGGGCAATTTAGCATGGCCAATTCACCTTAACCTACATATCCATAGACTGTGGGACGAAACTGGAGCACGTGGAGGAAACCCACACAGACAGGGGGAGAATGTGCAAATTCCACACAGACTAAGACTGGAGCTGAACCCAGGTCCCTGGCACTGTGAGGCTGCAGTGCTAACCACTGAGCCACCATGCCACCCCATGAAGGCTAACGAACCATTTGCCTTCTTCACCGCCTACTGCATCTGCATGCTTATTTTCAGTGACTGGTGTATCCAGGTGATATCACACCTCCCCCTTTCCCAATCTGTTGTCATTCAGATAATAATCTGCCTCACTGTTTTTGTTAACAAAGTAGATAACCTCATACTTGTCCACATTGTATTTCATCTGCCATTTATTTTCCCACTCAATTGAACTTGTCCAAATCACAATGAAGTATTTCTGCATCCTCCTCACAGTTCACTTGCCCATCCAGTTTTGTATCATCTACAAACTTTGAAATATTAGATTTAGTTCCCTCATCTAAATCATTAATATATATTGCAAACAGCTGGGGTTCAAGCACTGATCCCTGTAGTAAACTGCTAGTCACTTGTGGCTCCTTATTGAAAGCCTTCTGAAAGTCCAAGTCAACCACATCCAATGGCTCCCCATTATCGACTGCACTAGTTACATCCTCCAAAACTTCCAGTAGAATTGTCAAGCATGATTTCCCTTTCATATATCCATGTTGACTTTGTCCAATCCTGTCAGTGCTTTTGAAATTCTCTGCTTTTAAATCTTTTATAAAATATGCCAGCATTCCCTGGCACAGATATCAGGCTGACTCAATAATTCCCTGTTTTCTCTTTATGTCCTTTGTTAAATAGAAGTTATCGATGTTTGAAAAGATTTGTTATATTAGCTACCCTCTAATCCATAGAAACTATTTCACAGTCTACATAATCTTGAAAGAAGACTACCAGTGCATCCACCATTTCTAGGATCATTTCCTTAAGCACTCTGGGATGTAGATTGTTGGTCCCTAGGAATTTTAATTTTTTAAATTTTAATTCAATTATGGGATGAGGGTGTCGCTGATTGGGCCATCTATTGCTCAGCCCTAATTTCCCAGAGGGGCAGTTAAGAGACAATAACATTCTTATGTGTCAGATGTAGACCAGACCAGGTAAAGATGGCAGTTTCTTTCTCTAAAGGACATTATATAGTGAACCAGATGGGTTTTTCCAACAATTGACAACAGATTCATGGTAATCACTAGACTCTTACTTCCAGACATTTTCATTGAATTCAAACTTCATAGGTCCCCAGGACATTACCTGAGTCTCTAGATTAACAGTCCAGCAATAATATCACTAGTCTGTCACCTCTCCTAACTTATCAGCCTTTAATCCCAACTATTTCACCAACACCACTTCCCCACTAAAACTGATTTCCTTCCATTCCTCTTACGATATCCTGTGTTCCCAACATTTTTGGAATGTTAATTATGTAATCACTTGTGAAGACTGAACTAAAAATGTATTTAATTGTTCTGGCATCTCTTTGTTCCCCATTATAACTTGTCCTGTTTCTGTCTTGACTAATCTTTTTCTTTTTCACATATCTACACAATCTTTCAGCTCATATGTTCTTCGCAACGTTATTCTTGTACTTTATTTTCTCCCTCTTAACCAATCTCTTTGAGCTCCTTTATTGAAATCTAAACAACTCCCTATTCTCAGGTCTGCTGCTTTTTTGGCCAATTTGTATGCCCCTCCTTTGGATCTAAAACGATCCCTAATTTGTCTTGTTCGCCATACTCAGGCCACCTTTCCCAGTTTATTTTTGTGTCAGACAGGAATGAACAACTAATGTAGTTCCCCCATGCACTCTTTCAACGTTTGCCATTGCCTATTCACCATCATCCAATGTTCTGTCAATAAACTTAATGTCAGTGCTTTGATTTGACCATGAAAATTCAGCCCGCTTGTCAACCATTCTCTTTATTTTGTAACTTCCCCAATTTCCTAACCAGGTCAATAATGTGCTTTCACTTCATTGAGATTCAACCTTAATTAATAACAATCTCTTATGAGAACTAAACTCCCTTCAGGAAATCTGGAAAATAACAACAAAGTCATTCCTGTTTGTTTTATGCTGTAACCTCCTACACAACAAAGTTCAGTCAGGTTCATCAGGCATGATCTACATTTTGCAAATCATATTGGCATTAACTGATTACATGAAAATTTTCAATGTGTTCAGTCACTCTAGCCATAATTTTGGACAAGTAATTTCCTAACAACAGAAGTGATGCCAACTGGTCCATAGTTCTCTGGCTTCACTCTTTCACATTTCTTAAATAGCAGCGTGATATACACAATCCACCAAACTAAAGCAACAGTTGCAGATGGAAAATTATAGTTCGGGCTGCCATAGTATTCCCATCTACTTCTTTTCAAATCTTGGGATGGAAATCATCTGGCCTATAGATTTATCACTCTTCAGTGCCATTTCTTAATCACTGTTTTTGTGCAATTTTATTGAATTGGTGAATATTAACAGTCTAAAGATGTGCAGGTTAGATGGATTGGCTATGCTAAATTGCCCATAGTATTCAGGAATGTGCAGGCTCAGCGAATGAGCCATGAGAAATGCAGGGTTACAGCGAAGGGGTAGGGGGTTGAGTCTGGGTGAGATGCTCTTCGGAGGATCAATGAGGACCCAATGGGCCGAATAACCTACTTCTACATTGTAGAGATTCTATGATTAATTTCCTGAGGGTAGAGCAGTGGATGTTGATGATTTGGATTTTAATAAGGTTTTTGACAAGGTCCCTCATGGTAGGCTCATCCAAAAGACTAAGATCCATGGGATCCGAGGTAACTTGGCTGCTTGGATTCAGAACTAGCTTGCCCAAAGAAGGCTGAGGGCAGTGATCAAAGGGTGTCTTTCTGGTTGGAGGCCCGTGACTACTGGTATTCCGCAGGGATCTCTACTGGAACCTCTGCTGTTTGTGATACACACACACACATATATATATATATATATAAATGACTTGGATGAAAACGTAGATGGGTGGGTTCATAAATGTGCAGACGACGCAAAAATCAGTGAAGGGGTTATGGATTTTGTAGAAGGTTGTCAAAGGATACAGCAGGGTGTAGATCAGTTGCAGATATTGGCAGAGAAAAAGCAGATGGAGTTTAATCCAGGCAAGAGTGAGGCGTTGCACTTTAGAAGATTGAATGTTAAGGAAAAGTATACAATTAATGGGCGGCACGATGGCACAGTGGTTAGCACTGCTGCCTCACAGCGCCTGAGACCCGGGTTCAATTCCCGCCTCAGGCGACTGACTGTGTGGAGTTTGCACGTTCTCCCAGTGTCTGCGTGGGTTTCCTCCGGGTGCTCCGGTTTCCTCCCACAGTCCAAAAGATGTGCAGGGTCAGGTGAATTGGCCATGCTAAATTGCCCGTAGTGTTAGGTAAGGGGTAAATGTAGGGGTATGGGTGGGTTTCGCTTCGGCGGGTCGATGTGTGACTGTTTCCACACTGTAATGTAATCTAATTAATGGCAGGACCCTGAACAGCATTGATACACAGAGGGAGTTTGGGGTTCAAGTCCATTGTTCCATGGAAGTAGATGGGGTGGTAAAGAAGGCATACAGCATGCTGACCTTTATTGGTCAGGGCATTGAGTACAAGAGTCAGGATGTCATGTTGTAGCTTTATAGGTCTTTGGTTAGGCCACACTTGGAGAATTGCATTTAATTTGGTTGCCACATTACAGGAAGGATGAGGAGAGGGTGCCAAAGAGGTTTACCAGGATGCTGCCTGTATTAGCTATAAAGGGAGATTAGAAAAACTTGAATTGTTTTCTCTGGAGCAGCAGAGGCTGAGGAGACACTTGATAAAGGTCTATAAAATTATGAGATGTGTCGATAGGGTTGACAGAATCTTTTTTCCCCAAGAGTTGAAATGTCTAGTACTAGAGGGTGTGCATTTAAGGTGAGAGAGGGAAACTTCAATGGACATATCATTGGAGTGATATCTCTGGAATGTGCTGCCACAGGCCTTTTAGGTAAGCCATTGAATATGCAAAGAATGGAGGGATAAGGGCAGGCAGAAGGGATTAGTTTAATTTGGTATCATGTTTGGCACAACATCATGGCCCAAAGGGCCTGATACTGTGCTGTTTTGTTCCATGTTCCTTGGGAGGTCCGCCATTCTGATCTCTTTCTTGTACTGTAAACACTTAGAACATTACAGCGCAGTACAGACCCTTCAGCCCTCGATGTTGCGCCGACCTGTCATACCAATCTGAAGCCCATCTAACCTACACTATTCCATGCACGTCCATATGCTTGTCCAATGACGACTTAAATGTACTTAAACTTGGTGAATCTACTACCGTTGCAGGCAAAGCATTCCATACCTTACTACTCTCTGAGTAAAGAAACTACCTCTGACATCTGTCCTATATCTATCACCCCTCAATTTAAAGCTATGCCCCCTTGTGCTCGCCGTCACCCTACTTGGAAAAAGGCTCTCCCTGTCCACCCTATCTAACCCTCTGATTATCTTATATGTCTCTATTAAGTCACCTCTCAACCTTCTTCTCTCTAACGAAAACAGCCTCAAGTCTCTCAGCCTTTCCCTGTAAGACCTTCCTTCCATACCAGGCAACATCCTAGTAAATCTCCTCTGCACCCTTTCCAAAGCTTCCACATCCTTCTTATAATGCAGTGACCAGAACTGTACACAATACTCCAAGTGCAGCCGCACCAGAGTTTTGTACAGCTGTAGCATAACCTCACGGTTCCGGAACTCGATTCCTCTATTAATAAAAGCTAAAACACTGTATGCCTTCTTAACAACCCTATCAACCTGGGTGGAAACTTTCAAGGATCTGTGTATCTGGACACCGAGATCTCTCTGCTCATCTACACTACCAAGAATATTACCATTAGCCCAGTACTTTGCATTTCGGGTCCTCCGACCAAAGTGAATCACCTCACACTTGTCTGCATTAAACTCCATTTGCCACCTCTCAGCCCAGCTCTGCAGCTTATCTATGTCTCTTGATTTTGATATTGCTGAAAGCTTCCTGTAGATATCTAAACAAGAAGCAATTTCCGCAAACTTCATCCAATTCAGGATGAAGGGTGAACACAGAGACAAAAATTCCTGATGAAGGGCTCTTGCCCAAAACATCGATTCTCCTGCTCCTTGGATGCTGCCTGACCTGCTGTGCTTTTCCAGCACCCCACTCTTGACTCTGATCTCCAGCATCTGCAGTCTTCACTTTCTCCACAGAGGCAAAAAGACCTGTAGGAGCTTGTGCAGCAATCCACTAGAAGCAGTCCCATTCAGAGAAGTAGGCACTGCTGAGTTGGCCTTCAAGTGAAAAATCTCACAAGGCCACAGTTGTCAAAACATCTTTATGGAGGGGGAACCGAATATTTATTTTTTAGTAGTTTCCAATAGTTTTATTATATGTACAGAAGTTGCTGCTAAATGAGTAAAATCCAATCCCATGTCATAAGCTTCTGCTTCTTTCGGGAAGCCTTTATCTTCTGAACAACTTCCTCCTCGGATTTCAGAAAAATCTGCTCCTTCTCAATAAGAGTCATCTCTATATGGCATGGTGAGCTCATGAATGGGTTGATACAATGTTAGATGCGATAAATCTGTCAGGGTATCTAAAGAGTCTTATTCACATGGGTGTGTTCAATCAGTATAGAGTTTAGCATTGCTCTCTGAGGTTTTTTGGTATGCACAGCAAGAACTCTGCAATTTTTTTCGACCAAGGTCCTTGTGTCCACTTGGAAATTAGCTGAAGCACACTTGCTAATTCCATCAATGTAACATTGGAAAGGGAACACACTGTTTCTTGATCATAACATCCTTCATGAACTTTGTGGTTTTATGGATGTGCATGCATTTGATAGTCTGGGTAGTGTCATGAATATTTTTGAAGTCTACTCGCAAGTTTGAACTCCATGATTTGCATGATTTGTTGGGGTTCTCCGAATCTAATAAATAGCAGACCATTTTTAGAGAACTCATCAACAGGAAAATAGCTGACTTGTGGCTGCAGCATAGCTGTCAAATGTGTAGGGGGGTTTGTGCTGGGCTGATCAAATAAGAATATTGCCAGTTTCTGGCCTGCCACTAAGAGGCTCCCTTCAGCTACCTAATGACTGGCTTTCTGCAGAGGCCATCTGCCTTTGGAAATGTCCCAGTGGCATCATCAACATTCCATCAATTAAGCCCCTTAATATTGACCCATTGCTGCTGGGCGGCAGCCTCTGTTGTGCTGGTCTTATGTTCAGCAAGAATACTCGGAAGTGGGATCACATGCTAATGTACTATTTTGCAAATTTGCTACTAATTAATCTCTGCAGAATAAGGAAATTTTAGTCCATGGTGTGGTCTCAGGGTCTGTGTTTTATCTTTAACTATTAATCATATTTACGTCAAACTTAGGTAATGGGATAGAAAGACATATCCAAATTTGGTTATGACACAAGGTAGGTAGTATTGCAGATAATGTGGATGAAAATAGAAATGTCCATAGAAACATTAATAGATTAAATGAATGAGCACAAGTGGTAAAAAATGTGTTTTGGTGTCCGCAAATTTGAGGTCAACCATCCAAATCTAAGGTAGTTCTAAATGGTGAACATTTAGAAGCAGTGAAGGAAAGAAAGAGTCTTGAGTGTCCAGGCATTAGATCATTACAGTGTCATGAACAGGTATGGATAATAATTAAAAAGACTAATGGAATGTTGGACTTTTAAATAAGACTAGTACATTAGCATTTCACAATGAAAATTACAATTACATAAGCAATAGCCCAGTTGATACATATCTCATGAATGCTCTCCATGTTACTATAGCATGCTTTAACTCATTTAGAGAATAGTTACAGGTAACTGTGATGAAGAGATTCCAAAACTCATAATGGCTGGCAACTCTATGCTTTCATATATTACGACATATTCTGAGGTACCCATAGGGAGGGCCCCAACCGGGATGTTGGGTTCATGTCACACTACAGGTGATCACCATCGCAACACACACACACACACACAGACAGACAAAGACCCACATGCACACATATATTTTGTGGGGTGAATTTGTACTTGCAGAGTTACATTGCACTTTGCTCAAGAACTGCATGCATTCATGTCGAGCTCTGAGCTCAAAAACTGCATGAATTTATGTAAAACTCTGTTACTGTGTTACGATCGAGCCCTCCACTATCACCTGATGAAGGAGCGTCGCTCCGAAAGCTAGTCTGCTTCCAATTAAACCTGTTGGACGAGAACCTGGTGTTGTGTGATTTTTAACTTTATTCTGAGAATATACCCTTCGGTGTGAGCAAAGAATAGTACAGCACTGGAACAGGGCCTTCAATCCACAAAGCCTGTGTCAACACATGATGCTTTTCTAAATTAAAAACCTTTTGCCTCTACATGAACAGTATCCCTCTTTTTCCCGTGTATTCATATATCTGTCAAGATGCCTCTTAAATGTTGCTATTGTGTCTGCCTCCACCACCTCCTCTGGCAGCACATTTTAAGGTGCTAACTATCCTCTGTGTAAAAGACTTACCTTCCACCACCTTTACACTGATCGCCTTTTACCTTAAACCTATGCCCCCACAATATTGACATTTCCAACCAGGCAAAAAGACTCCGACTATCCAAGTCTCTCAATTTTATAAATTTACATCAGGTTGCCCCTCATCCTTCAAGATAGGGTGAAATTAAACCAAGTTTGTCCAATCTCTCTTCATAGCTAATACCATCCAAACTACTGATGAAGGCAAACATGTCTTCTTGATCACCTTATCCATTTGTGTTGCCACTTTCAGGAATATGTGGACTTGTAAGCTAGACCTGTCTGTATGTTGATGCAATTAAGTTTTCTGCCATTTACTGTATACTTCCCTCCTGCATTAGATTTTCCAAAATGCATCTCCTTGCATTTGTCTGGATAAATTTTATGTGCCATTTCTCTATTGAAGTCTCCAGCCTATCTACAGCCTGCTATATGCTCTGGCAATCCTCCTCACTATCGACAGCACCCCCAATCTTTGTGTCATCTGCAAACTTACTAATCAGGCCACTTATATTTTCCATACATTGCAAGAAATGGTGGTCCCAGCACTAATCCCTGAGGAACACTAGTCACAGATCTTCAGTCAGAAAAATACCCTTCCACTGCTACTCTCAGCTTCTATAACTAAGGTAAAAACAAGGACTGCAGATGCTAGAAACCAGAGTCTAGATTAGAGTGGTGCTGGAAAAGCACAGCAGGTCAGGCAGCATCTGAGGAGCAGGAAAATTGACGTTTCGGGCAAAAGCCCTTCATCAGGAATAGAGGCTCTATTCCTGATGAAGGGCTTTTGCCCAAAACGTCAATTTTACTGCTCCTCAGAAGCTGCCTGACCTGCTGTGCTTTTCCAGCACCACTCTAATCTAGGCTTCTATTACTAAATCAGTTCTGCATCCATCTTATCAGTTCACCAGGTATCCCATGAGATTTCACCTTTTGTGTCAGCCTGCCATGAGGGGACCTTTTCAAAGGTCTTGCTAAAGTCCATATAGACAATATCTACCACCCTACCCGTATCAAACATCTTTGTCAATTCCTGAAAAAATTAAAGCAAGTTTGTGAGACACAATCTTCCTGGCACAAAGCCATGCAGTCTATTGTTAATAAGTCCATATTTTTCCAAATGTGAGTAAATCCTATACCTAAGAATCTTCTCCAATAATTTCTCTACCACTGACATAAGGTTCACCGGCTTGGAGTTTCACCAGATTATCCCTGTTAAACAACGGAACAACGTTGGCAATTTTTCAGTCCTCTGGAGCCTCTCCTGTGACTAAAGAGGATACAAAGATTTCGTACAAGCAACTAGCAATTTCCTCATCTCCCTGTCCTTCTGGGATAGATCCCATCAGGTACTGGGGATTTTTTACCTTAGTGCTTTTCAAAACACCCAACATGTTTTCCTTTTTTATATTGACAGTCCCTTGAATATCAAATTACCCCTCCCAGGGCTCACCATCACTATATCCTTCTCTTTTGTGAATATCAATGCAAAGAATTTGTTAAGGACCTTGCCCACTTCCTCTGACTCCACGCATAAATTCCTTCCTTTGTCCTTGAGTGGACTTACCCTTTCCTGAGCTACCCTCTTGTTCCTTATATATGTATGAAACATCTTGAAACTTTCCTTTAAGCTGTTTGCCAAAGACATTTCATGGCCTCTTTCAGCCCTCTAATTCCTTGTTTGAGTTCTTTGTATCTTTCGAGGGCTCTGTCTGTTCCAGTTGCCTAAATCTTACATATGCTCTCCTTAAGGTAGGCACGGTGGCACAGTGGTTAGCACTGCTGCCTCACAGCGCCAGAGACCCGGGTTCAATTCCTGCCTCAGGCGACTGACTGTGTGGAGTTTGCACATTCTCCCTGTGTCTGCGTGGGTTTCCTCCCACAGTCCAAAGATGTGCACGTCAGGTGAATTGGCCATGCTAAATTGTCCACAGTGTTAGGTAAGGGGTAAATGTAGGGGTATGGGTGGTTTGCGCTTCGGCGGGTCGGTGTGGACTTGTTGGGCCGAAGGGCCTGTTTCCACACTGTAAAGTAATCTAATCTAATCTTAAAGTAATTCAAGAAGCAGCAAAGTAAAACATGGTTGGATATTTCGATACCCAGTATGATATTCAATAAGTACAGAAAGAATTTTCACAGAATTTTTTAGGGCAGTCGACACCAAGTTGTTAAGTTAAAGAGGACAGAGTAGCCAGGAGGCAGTAATAATATGATTGGGGATAAAAACATTTCAGATGTTTTTGAAAGCAAGGGAGGTGGTGACAGACTATGCTGTAGTGTTTCAGAGTATGGACAGGTTTTCGAACATTGAAACATAGGACTTAGAATGGATAGTAGGCCACTTGGCCCTTCAAGGCTACTCTGCCATTCTCTAAGATCATGACAGATCTAACTAACGTCTCACTTCCACTTGTTTTTCTGCTCAGCCTTGAGTAAATTCAATGATCCAACCCCCACTCCACCTTATCCAAGATGGTGGAGGAGTAGTGGAGCTGAACCCGGACTCCATCTGCTCCTGTTGGCTTTCTTTCTTTTTCTTCTTTTTAGTTTTGCCCATTGACTTTATGTCTTTTTTCTTTGATTTATTTTCTTTGAAGCCTAGGGAGTGGTGGGTGATGGAGGAGGTCTTGGGTGGCAGCAGCAGTAATGCCAGGATGAACCAAGCAGGGCTCCACCCCAACCGAGGGATTTCCTTTGAGTGAGGTGGTGTTTCCAGACTTGCAGTGTGGGCCAAGGGCCTAGATCCACAGCTAGGCCCAGGCATCCAAAAGAGTATAAGCATTAGCGAAACGGACGGAAGGCGGATTGGCAGCAATGTTGGATGGGGAGCAGGAAGCTCCGCCTGGCCCAGTGATGAGGTGGGCCAGAAAGGCAGTCTCATCCCGGCTGCATCTTCAGGGTATTCCATCATTCCCTAATTGGCTTTCCATGAGCCCAGGAACCGTTAACTGAACTGTGGAAAACTTTGTCTTAATTTGACTTTTTAAAATTATATAGGTCTTCCTCTTCATTTAGGTACCATGGTGTGGATACTTAGACCACCTTTCATTGTAGTTTTCATGTAAAAGTACAATAAATTTCTATTTTGATCTTCTCTCTGGGGAAGAGGTTCACCTCATTGGAGTCTATTCAATTGTCCACTTTTCCGCAGACAATGCCCCTAAGTTCTAGAAACACCCTCCCAACATTTTCCTATCAAGCTCTCTTTGAGTCTTAAATGTTTTAATGAGATCATCTCTCATTATTTTGAACTCCACACAGCATTTTACACATTCACTCCTCATTGCACAATCCTTTCATCCCAGGAATCAATTGTTGAACTTTCAATAGTCTCTTCTAAGGCAAGTAAATTATTTCTAAGCACAGAAATCAAACTGCTCCTGGACTCAAAGTATTGCTTCACCACAACTCTGCACAATTGCAATATGATTTTCTTCTCTTGCAATAAAAAGTCAAAATATAATTTTCCTCTGTTATTTGCTATACCTGCATGTTTACTTTGTGCTTGTAGTAAACAGAAATTCAAATTCCACAGAATAATTTTTAAGTGGTGTAAAACTAGCAAATGTTGGTATTGTTCTTCTACTCTTCCTATCAAAATGAATACTTTTTGTACTACAATACAGTCCATCTGGCACCTGTTCATTTGTTCATTGATGCAAAACTCTTTGTAAAATTTGTCTAATTACCTACTGACCTAGATTTATAGTGTCAATATATGTGGAAGGATTACACTCTGTACATTCATCCAATTCATTAACATAGATTTTAAATAACTGAGGTCATAGATTCATACAGCATGGAAACAGACTCTTTGGTCCAACTCATCCATGCCTACCAGACATCCCAATCGGATCTCGTCCAATATTCTAGCATTTGGCACATATTCCTCCAAATCCTTACTACTCATATACCCATCCAGATACCCATTACCTCTGGCAGCTCATTCTACACATGCATCACGCTCTGCATGAAAAAATTACCCCCTCAGATCCTTTTTACATTTTGCCACTCTCAATTTAAAACTACGCTCTCTAGTTTTGGACTCCTCCACCTTAGGGAAAAGACCTTGGCTATTCACATTATTCATGCCCCTTATGATTTTCGAAATCTCTACAAGGTTACCCCTCATTCTCCAATGCTCCATGGAAAAAAAGTCTCAGCCTATTCAGCCTCTCCCAACAGCTCAAATCCTCCAACCCTAGCAACATGCTTCTAAATCTTTTCTGCACCCCCTCAATTTTAAAACCATCCTTCCTATAGAAGGATGACCTAAATTGTATGCAGCATTCTAAAACTGGCTACACCTAAGTCCTGTACAGCCACAATATGACACCCAATTTCTATACTCAATGTTATGACCAATTAAAGGTGTGCCTTCTTCACTGCAAAAGTCCTGCCCTGATTTGCCTTACCCAAACACAATACCTCACATTTATCTAAATTAAACTCCACCTGCCACTTCTCGACCCATCTAATCAAGGTTGTGTTGTACTCTGAGATAACCTTCTTCATTGTCCACGACACCACTTATTTTGCTGCCTTCTGCAAATATACTAACCATACCTCCTCTATCCAAATCCAAATCATTTATGTAAATGAATGAAAAGCAGTGAACTCAGCACCAATCCTTGTGGCACAACATTGATCACAGGCGTCCAGACAGAAAAACAATCCTCCACCACCACCCTCTGTCTCCTACCTTCAAGCCAATTTTGTATCCAATTGGCTAGCATCCCTGGAATCCATGTGATCTAACCTTACTAACCAGTCTACCATTCTGAACCTTGTAGTATGCTTTGCTGGTCCATATAGATAATGTCCACCGCTCTGCCTTCATCAATATTCTTTGTCACCTCTTCCCACACAGAAGGCCATGCTATCCATAATCAGTCCTTGCCTTTCCAAATGCATGTAAATCCCGTCCCTCAGAACCCCTTTCAACAACTTACCCACCACTGACATAAGGTTCACCAGTCTATAATACCCTGGCTTTACCTTACAGCCTTTCTTAAATAATGGCACCACATTAGCCAACCTCCAGTCTTTGGGCATCTCACCCATAGCTAAATGTGATATAAATATCTCAGAAGGGTCCCAGCAATCTCTTCCTTAGCTTCCCACAAAGTTTTGGGAAATACCTGATCAGATCCCAGGGATCTATCTACCTTAATGCATTTTAAGATCTCCAGCACCTCCTCTTCTGTAATATGAACTCTTTTTAAGACATCACTATTTGTTTCTCCAAGTTCCCTAGCTTCCATGACCTTCTCCACAATAAATATTAACGTAAAATATTCATTTAGATCTCTCCCATTTCCTGTGTTTCCACACTAAGACAGCGACATTGATTAAAATAAAAGCAAATTACTGCAGATGCTGGAATCTGAAACCAAAAGAAAAAATGTTGGAAAATCTGGCAGCATCTGTAAGGAGAGAAAAGAGCTGACGTTTCGAGTCTAACTGACCCTTTGTCTCACAGCCACATTGATCTTCAAGAGGTCCTATTCTCTCCCTAGTTACTCTTTTGTCCTTGATGAATTTATAGATACTCTTTGGATTCCCCTTAACCCTATTTGCTAAAGCTATTTGTGTCCACTTTATGGCCTCCTGATTTCCCTCGTAAGTATAGTCTGACTGCCCTAATACACTTTAAGGGATGCACTCGAGCCGAGCTGTCTGTAGAAGATATGTGCCTCCTTTTTCTTGACCAAAGCCTCAGTTTCTCTCATCATCCAGCATTCCCTACATCTACCAGCCTTGCCCTTCACACCAACAGGAACGTACTGTTTCTGAACTCACGTCTCATACAGATCCTTGTTGCAACCCACTGACGAGAGTCTGCTAATCTGAAGATGACCTAGAAATTCGTACTCTGTTTTCTGTATTTTAACCAACCTTTTATCAATGTAAATGGATAAGAATCTTAGATTGTGACACCTTACTGAATGTCTTTTCAAAATCTAAGTTCTACAGGCACAGATTCTCTTTTATTTACACTGCTGCTTACACTCTTAAGAAAGGGTAACAGATTTATAAATCACAATTTCCCCCTCATTAAACCATTCTGACTGCACCATTTTTTCCCTAAGTGCCTTGCTACCAAATATTGAACAACAGATTCTAGTATATTCCCATGGCTAACATCAGGCTAACTGTTCTGTAGGTAAGAGGAAGGCAGTCAGGGCACCATTGGAGATTTTTGACTACAGGGTGATACAAACCTGGATTACGTTATTAATGGTGGGAAGTGAGGGTAAAGAAGTGGGACAGGTAGAAAAAGAGGGCAGCAACAAGTCATGTTTTACAGATAAGAAGGAGGAATTTTTGACAGCAGATCTGGATGTGGGAAACTACATTTGAGGTTAAGGTCGAGGAAGATAGAAAACTTATTGTCTTCTTCTCACTTCAAATCCAATTAACCATTTTTGAAGCAGAGTCACTACTATAATGTAGGACATGTAGAAGCCACAAAAAGTTCCCAAAAACATCAATTTAAAAAAAAACTGACCAGATATTAGTAAAGGGATTTTTTTCTGGACATTATAAAGAACTCCCCTGCTTATCTTTGGAATAATATCATGTGATCTTATATGTCCAGCTAGCAAATTGACAGGTACTGAGTTTCAACTCTTACCCAAAAGTTGACACTTCTAACAATGTTGTACCCTCTCAATAATACAAATATACAGATCATCTGCATTTCCTTCTGCCTGTACATTGGCTATGCATCCATCCACCCATGTTGCTCTTTCAATTAGAAATCATTTGGTAGGGCACATTGAAGAAACTAAGTTCCAGTACCCAAGGGCCAAACACAGCTGTTTGTTTATAGAATTAATGCAAGTATTTGCATTGCATAATTGCATAAAATTAATTCATATTGAGAGTTTATCATTATTTTACAGCTGTGCAAGATAGAAAACATCAAATGTCCAAAAGGCAAACAAAGTAACTGGCTCCAAAGACATCCCCTTTAGGTGTTTTGTCAATTTAAATAAAAATGTAGGGAAGTGACAATCTTTGTTGCCACTAATAATACATTGCAGATGGTTGACTGTTCCTGGAGGTCTTTGTTTGTCACATGGCCCACTTCAGTTACAGAATCCCTTGTCAACTTGAGCCTCCTCGTCCACTATTGCAGATACTGAAGCTCCTGTAGCACACCATTGCTTTTGTCTCCTAAGCACTCTGCACTCTTGGTCTGCCATCTCTTCCTCTTGCTTCAATGAAGTACCTGCTAAAAATTGCAATACCACATTCATGGACAGAAAAATCTATATGCTTTACTTGTGTCATCAATGTGACGATAACTTCAAAGTTCCTGATGTGACTTGCAATAAAGCATTTACATATCAATTTGATTTCACAACCATGGATTGCTGTATGAATTTGTCATTTCAAAGTCTTAACAGGCAAACAATCAACTTCCAAATACTCAGATTAACCATAAGCATGTAAAAGACATCAGGCAATTTTCCTGATATTACAGCACATTTTGCAAGCTTTATTTCTTCACAATGATCTCCAAAGAGAGGAAATGTCGGAGCTAAAAATCGTATTTTCTGTCTATTACTAAATTTGATCAACAATGTAGAGGCCAGCAAGACTTAATTAAAATCAGAATTTAGAACTGCAAACCTAAAGGATATTTTTACATTTATCACAAAGCTTGGAATTTTAATTCGAAGAAAAACTTCTCACATTTCAATTAAGAACTACACATTATGCAGAACTGTAAAACGTCTACAATAATTGTGGAACTTAATGCTTATGATATTATACCATTTTCATCAAGGTATAGCTAAGAAACATTAAGGTAAACATATACTTACTGATTAAAATAGACTTTCACTTTGTCATTATTAACATTTCTGAGCTGTCTATGCTAACAGTAAACTATTACTAAATTATCTATCTATTTCGAGGGTAAAAGTCAGCAGTAAAGGCAAGGTTTACAAAGCAGGAAAAGAACATCCCATTTGAGGACTCAATGGTTGTTTCAAATATGATATTCTGAGGGGGCAGTTTTGCAAACATTTCAGCTGGTCAAACACAGTGTCTCATCTTCTAGTAATCTATCAAGAAGTGTTATTGCTTATAACTGAAATAGGTCTAACCATAATTATTAAGAAATTGGCAATTGCAATTTAAAAGCTAATCTGTTGAAGCATGTCATTACTTCAAAATTAGTTTAACATTTTTCACATAGAAACATACTATAAATATTATTCTAATTAACAAAAAACAAGAAAAGCTGGAAACAAAATGAAAACAACATTCCTAGCTCAGGTCAAGTCTTGCCATGCTATATCATATCACTTGTCTAATCATGATATTAGCTCGTGCTGACAGTGTTGACCCCTTCATTATGAACCAGATCAACTGGAATTTTCTATTTTACCCCTAATGAAATGTGACATCTGTCATTATCACAGCATTGGAGCTAACATTACATTGCTTAATCTGAGGGTAACAGAAAAAAAATTCCAGTCTAACTAACTTTCTAATGAGCTTCAGTATTGAATCTGAATGACATTGGCTCTCTGTATAATAGCTTGAACTTAGCAGTTAGCATAGAAGTAATGGTATTGGAGGAAAGTTGCCTTAGAAGATCTAGCAACCTTTGTAAAATGAATTTTCTCACAAAGGTAATTTCAACCTGCAGCCAATTCAGAGGGTGTCCTGTAATAGTGATGCTATCAAGCAGAGTAAGCAATCAATTTGATTGAAGAATTCTCATAGGCAGAAAGCCAGGAAGTAAAATATAATATAAAAACAATTATAATGGAAAAAATTTGACATGAACCAATAATAATTTTATTTTCTGGGCCCAATGAGATATTTTGTAGTACTAGTGTTTAAAATCCGGATATTCCTCATTAATAAAATGTAACGTCTTAATTTCTAATAACATTATTACAATGCAAAAGAAGATGCATGAATGGCTCTTGTGATTGAGTGGTTGTGTCTATATATCTCAGCCAGAAGGCTGAGGTTCAGTTCCACCTGCTCCACAGGTATGTTAAAACATCTCTGAAAGGGTTGATTAAAAATATCTAATGAGAGGTGTTCTCATCAATTATTTAATTTCTGAAGATTGATATATGTTGGGGAACTTCATCAATGCACTTTACAGAGGATCAGGGGAACAGTGAAAGCAAGTCCAGGATTCCCACGTTTACCTGTCATGTGAGAATGCCAGAAGTTGCTAACTGTTTCATCAGGTAATAATGCTGAACATTGATAGTTTCACTATCATTACAGCTGCAAATTCCACTCCAATAGGACTATTTGGTGGTGCATTAGAATAGAGTTCAGGGATAGCAAAAGCTTTTATTTTTGCATAATACTCCTCTCCCTTTTACCCCCAACTGAATCAAAATTGCTCATCTCCATCTACACATGATTTGGGAAGCACACAAATAGCTCTCAAACACTATTGCGTAGCAACACAGAGTGATGCTAAAAGTATCAACAACCAATAAGAATTCCCGTCAACATAACAACACCTTACAACAATTTTGGCTATAGAAAAGTCTTAAACAGAAAATTAATTTGGTCCTGTTTATCTCCTCATTATGAAATGTATTTTTCCCATTAAAATTAACATGATTAACAACAAATATTAATTATTTGTAGTTATATTTCCCCACTAAGAGCACTAGCAGTGTTGGAAATCAGGATCTTTTTAAAACTGAATTTTCCTAGTATTTCCTGTGTATTAAGTGATTTAATTTAACAAATTAATTTGGTCCTGTTTATCTCCTCATTATGAAATGTATTTTTCCCATTAAAATTAACATGATTAACAACAAATATTAATTATTTGTAGTTATATTTCCCCACTTAGAGCACTAGCAGTGTTGGAAATCAGGATCTTTTTAAAACTGAATTTTCCTAGTATTTCCTGCGTATTAAGTGATTTAATTTAACTGCTGTTATTGTAGTAAGTAAGTAGCTTCACAAATTTCTAGGATATAAATACAAACGTAAAGAATCATCAGGATGATGAGGTCACAATGCTCCAATGAACTGACATCAACATTTATTTAGCACTGCTTCTGATCATCAAGGCATTGTTTGGGAAAATAAGCAGTTTTGGTTCTTAGAAAGAATGGGAGAAAGTGAGGACTGTAGATACTGGAGATCAGAGTCAAGACTGTGGTGCTGGGAAAGCACAGGTCAGGCAGCATCCGAGGAACAGGAGATTCGACGTTTCAGGCATAAGCCCTTCATCAGGAATGATAATGGCCTCAAGCATCCCTCGTAGACCCTCATTCCTGATGAAGGACTTATGTCCAAACATCGATTCTTCTGCTCCTTGGATGCTGCCTGACCTGCTGTGCTTTTCCAGTACCACACTCTCGACTCTTAGAAAGAATGGTAAACTGACCTTCAGATGAACGCTGGTAATGGGACAGTGATCATAGTAGCATCACGAGTAGCTGCCCAGAGTCAATGGCTGAAAGGGTTCAGACAGGTGATTTACATAGCGCAGTTTGCCAGCTCCCAAAATAAGATATATCAACAGGGACAGGTGGTAAATAAGTTTGTGAGGGAGGCAGGATGCAGGGGAACAAGGTATCATCTTCTTGAGCGAAGACTATGCATCTGATATATGAACAAAGATTGTTAGCACCAAGGACTACAACTAAAGACTGCAAAACATCAAGTATAAACATTTTGGCGTTTCAAACTGAAGGGTTCAACCGCCTCTGATGGCCCATTGTACAAGATGGCTTTGGAATCAGTAACATATTACCTGTTATAGGTTGCAAATTTCCTTTCATTGTCAAATGTATTATACATCATTATCCAAACTGTGCCTTCTTACCAGTTTGAATAAATTATCTGAAAATTGCTTACAAACAATTCAATACCCCAATTTGTTGGCAGTTCCCATGAAACTGCAAGATCTAACAATAGTTTAGTACTTATGCCGTATTTGAGATGAGCAACATGTATCAGAATCTTATGACCCCGCCCCACTATGAAAACGTGCTGACAGGGAAAAGGTCAAAATTGAGAGGGATGCTTGGGGTGTCATGCCGTCATCTTCCAGGCACCATGCTACTTTATCAGAGGTTGATAATAAGCATCCAAGGTTAAAATGTTACATAGGCAGAGTCCAAGCTTATACTTTTCTGGTCAGGGATTTATTCCAACTTAACACACATCAATTCCAATCCTACTATTTATGTGATGCCCTGATCTACTTGGCCTCAAGCAACCCTAGTCGACCCTACAAGATAATAAGTGGGTAGTTGGCAGCTGGAACTCTCTTACTTGGGTCAATTAAGGCTATAAAGTAGAAAATGAATAGTCAGGATGGGGTCAAGGCCTTGTCATGTAGTGGATGGCCCAGATCCTGTGGGCTTAGGTGTGAGGATCCAACCAGTAGCAAGACCCATCACTATTTGAAGAACATAGCTTGGCCTTTTGCTTGCCACCCAACCAACCTCCTTTGTAAGGGTCTGTCTGAATGAGGCCAGTGAGCTGAAAACATAGGAACATGAAAAAGAAGAGCAGGAATATGCTAGTCAGTCCTTTCAGCCTAATCCACCCACTATTCAACATGATCATGACTGAGCATCCAACTCTGTTCCCATTTTCACCCCATACCATCGATCTCTTTCGACGTAGCTAAACTACATCTATCTCCTTCCTGAAAACGTGCAATGCTTTTGCTTCACCTGCATTCTATGGAATGGAATTCCACAGGCTCACCACTCTTAGGGTGAAGATATTTCTCCTAATTTTAGCCCAAATGGCCTAGAAAAAGTAGTTTAGAATCTTCAGAGGGCAGCAACAATTTTCATAATAGAAAGAAAACCAGAAACACCAATCTATCGCTGAGATTTATTGTGGAGGTTTTGGCTCTGTCCAGTGGCCAGAAATACAGAGGTGAATCCACTTCTGCTGGTCCTGGAAACCAGAAGTGGAATTTTGTATGGCTCAGGTAGTGAGTTGTCTGATCTGGCAACCTCTGCCTGTATCTTTAGACACTGACCCCTGATCTGGATTCTCCAATTATCGGGAACCAATCCTGCAACCAACACTGGGCTGCCAGTTGTATTCCAGATGGCAAGTGGGACTGAACAGTGCTGACTTTCTGACAGATCATAACTTTTGGAGACAGGTCACCATGCCTCAAGCAAGGCAGATGTTTCTACTTTAGAAAACAAATTACATAAGCTTCTTCTTAAACTCCCTTGTTATGGTAGGATTTTGTATCATCTCTGAATCTTTAATTCAGACCTTAGATAACCAAATCTGTAACAGTATCATTATTCCACAATTGAGGGCCTAAAGAAGTAAAAAGGCAGTTGAACTGTTTCCAAATAATTAATGTAAATCTGCAAAATCAAATTATTAAATTCCTTCAACAATATTCCATTGGATTGAGTTCATCCTCCTTAAATGTTAAATTGTTATGATTAATTATTTGCTTCACCAATTGTGAAATTCTCAGTTCTGATTTTTTTTAGCTACTCATGGACAACTCTTGGCAGCCAAATTGTAAATGGAAGTGCATTCACATGTCACAACATGACTAATGCTGGAACCAAAGATTGTACCAATAAAATCATAGTCATGGTTTGATGTGCCCAC
Organism: Chiloscyllium plagiosum; assembly: GCF_004010195.1. NCBI lineage: Eukaryota > Metazoa > Chordata > Chondrichthyes > Orectolobiformes > Hemiscylliidae > Chiloscyllium > Chiloscyllium plagiosum. The sequence continues at coordinate 36,092,183 of NC_057720.1, read as the reverse complement.
TAAAAAAAGTGCACCGGAAAATTAATAGCTTTACTTTCCTTTTATAACTCATCTGGAAACCCAGATAATAACAGATAAAACTTGTATAATTTCTGTTACAGATGAATTTTCTATGTTCATTAAACAAACAAATAGAATGTAATGATGACACACAGTGTTTGTACAAAGATTCACTTTCTGATTTCATGGATACTGCATTTGTAATTCCATGGCAATTTGTTACCATTCGGCATGGTGTAAGGCTTATGCACAATATCACATTTTTCTCTGCATCATATAAAAAGCCCAATAAAGCACATAGTTCTTGCTTCCTAACTGCTCACAGAGCAGCATGTTTATGAGCTATATACGTGGTATAACTATCTACACCAGTGCTGCAATAAATTAGCATGCGTTTACAGCAAGATAGTTATGGAAAAACATATGGGTAGACTTTGCTTCTGCAGTCCCAGTGGGGAGGAAGGCAATGGACGGCAAGATTATGCTTAAATGGAGCACATAGTTGAGGTTACATCTTTGTAGCCTAGTTTCTTTAAGCATTGATCTCTGCTGGAAGCAAAGAATTTACTCATTCTACCAAAGGAAGAACATACTTGCCTGTGAGCGAGTATAATTAATGTTCAATGGACTTATTCTAGAAATGAGAGTCATTGAGTAATACAGCATGGAAACAGACCCTTTGTTCCAACTAGTTCCCGCCTTGTCCTGAGGAGAAATTGAGTACATTGTGCTTAGAAAAATGAGAGGCAACCTTGTTAAAACATAAAAGATTTTGAGAGGTTGATAGGGTAGATGCAGACGTACTATTTCCCCAGCTGAAGAGTCCAGAGACAGGGAGCATAGTATTAGAATAAAGGGTTAGTCATTTAGGATTGAAATGAGGAGGCATCTCACTAGAGGGTTGTGAATCTTTGGAATTTCCTACCACAGAGGTCTGTGGATCTTCAATCATCGAGTATCTGAAATTTATCAATTTTTAGACTCTCAGGGAATTAAGCAATTTGAGAACTGGAAATAAAGCAAAATTACGGTAAGATCAGTCACAAACTTACTCAATTGTGCAGCTGGCCGGAGAGGCTGAATGACCTGTTTGCTTTTTTCTTGGCTGAAAAACTTGTCTTCATAGTGCTCATGGTTATCATGCTATTGATGCCATTTTGGTACCAATATGATGCTGAATTCATTTCTATCATAACCTATGCCAAAGATATTTTGGTGAGCATTTGACAAATTGGCACTTGCGCTATGTACAATCGGCTGATTGTGATGTTAGTCAATGTCTAATGCGGATTTAATACCAGCACTGCCATTCTGAATCTTGTCACTCTAAATAATGCCCTCTCTTAATCTTGCAGAAATACAGTCAGCAATACTGGGCAGCACGGTGGCTCAGTGGTTAGCACTGCTGCCTCACGGTCCCAGGTTCAATTCCAGCCTTGGGCAACTGTCTATGTGGAGTTTGCACATTCTCCCAGTGTGTGTGGGTTTCCTCCAGGTCTCCAGTTTCCTCCCAAAATCCAAAGATGTGCAGGTCAGGTGAATTGGCCATGCTAAATTGCCTGTAGTGTTAGGTGCATTAGTCAGAAGGAAATGGGTCTGGGTGGGTTACTCTTCGGAGGATCGGTGTGGACTTGTTGGGCTGAAGGGCCTGTTTCCATGCTGTAGGGAATCTAATCTAATCTAATAGTAAGGAATTACCAATCATCAGTATTCATATTTAAAAGTGTCATCAAGAAATTTCCAGTTAATTGCTAATTCTTTCTATGCACTTTGTTTGAGATTGTGGTGACGCTCAATGTTTTGAGTAGATCGTTATGGATGATGATGTCTGAAAGGAGTGATGTCAAGTTCAATTGCAAGCTCTCTGAACACAACATTTACATTCAGTTATGGATGTGAACGTAATATTCTCCTCATGCTGCAAGTAAAAGGGGTAGATAGTGCACAGGCACCACATAAGAGGACGAACTCCACACAGAGGGATGACAAGGAGGAAGAGAAGGTTTCTCAGCAGGAGACCTTATCCATCTAGGCTTTTCCAGTCATAGTTCTCTTACTTCCTATTCCTGGAAAAATTTGTGGGTTATATAATATTCACCTCTTGAAACTAAATCTGCAGCCACAGAGCAGGTCAAGGACAGCACAGCCAGTAACTGTAAAAATGAATGTGTCCCTGATTGTCCTCACACTCACAACAATAACCACAATGGAGAATGAAGTATACAAGAAGCAACACTGAGTACTTAGGGTAAAGGTATGACAATAGTCATGAGTGCCTTTAATCTACATATAAACTAGAAAAATAAGAGTGGCAGTAGTAATCTTGATGATAGTTCATAAAATTTTTGACATGGTTCTTACAGCAGCAAGTTTGGTACTGACCAGAGACCAGAAGATTACAATAGTGTCATACAGTAAAGAACCTGGCCCTTCAGCCCACCACCATAACTATGCCAACCAACAAATACAAACCTATAGTAATCTAAAATATTATGCACATGATCTATAGCCTAATATGCTCTGGCATTTTAAGTGTTCATCAGATGCTTCTTATTGTGAGAGAATCTGCCTCCACCACCCTCTCAGATAAAAATATGTGTTCCATATTTCTCCCACCCGCTGAGTGAAAAAGCCTTTGCACTGCTCCCCACTCAACCACTTACTTCTCACTTTAAACGTAAACATCTTCTATATGGAAAAGATTATCACAATCTACCCCATTTATGCTTCTTAAACTTTCCTCCCCTTCACCCTCTTCTTGCTCCAAAAAAACCCAGCATTTCCAGCCCCACCCCATAACTGAGATTTTCCATCTCAGGCAACATCTTAGTGAATCTCATCTGAACCCTCTCCAGTGCAATCATATCCTTTTGATAGTGTGGTGACTAGAATTGCACACAGTATTCCATATGTAGTCCATCTGATGCTCATAGGCGATTCAGCTCATTGAGTCTGCTCTGCCATTTAATCATGGCTGATAAGCTTCTTAACACTATTTTCCCACTTTCTCCCTGTAACCCTTGGTCCCCCCTTGATACTCAAGAACCTGTCTTAAATATACTCAATGATGGACTCCACAGCCTTCTGTGGCAATGAATTCCACAGATTCACCACTCTCTGGCTGAAGAGGTTTCTCCTTATTTCCATTCTAAAAGGTCTTCCCTTTACTCGAAGGCTATGCCCTCAGGTCCTCATCTCTCCTACCAATGGAAACATCTTCGCAATTTCTACTCTGCTCAGGCCATTCAGTATTCTGTATGTTTCAATTAGATCCACCCTCATTCTTCTAAACTCTATCAAGTATAAACCCAGAGTCCTCAAATGTTCCTCAATGTTAAGCTTTTCATTCCTGGGACATTTCTCATGAACTTCCTCTGAGCACACTCTAGGGCCAGTACATCCTTCCTGAGATATGGGGCCCAAAACAGGGCATAATACTCCAAATGTGGTCTGACTAGAGCCTCAGAAGTACTTCCCTGCTTTTATATTCAAGTCCTCTCAAAATAAATGCCATCATTGCATTTGCCTTCTTAACTATTGCCTCAACCTGCAAGTTTATCTTGAGATATTGCTGGACTAGAACTCCCAAGTCTATTTGCACTTCAAATTCTGAATTATCTCCCCATTTTCTATTTCTACACCCAGGCTAATGAAGGCAAACATCTGTATGCCTTCTTCATTGCCCTATCTACCCGTGCTTATTCTCTTTAGGATCTTTGTTTTTCAGTTCACCCTAGGGACCTACCATTCATTGTGTAAGTCCTTCCCTTATTAGACCTCCTAAAAAGCATCACCTCATGCTCATTGGGATTAAAGTCCATCTGCCATTCCTCCGATTAATTTATAAGTCAATCAATATCAGACTGTAGCCTAAAACCATTCTCCTAAATTTGTGACAATCCTGCTCAGACTTGGTATTAATAGATAGGATTAATTAGTAACCTCAGCGTAAAGGCACCCCTAGATAGCAGTGACCACAATATGATTGAATTTTACATCCAGTTTGAGAGGGAGAAGATTGGGTCTAAGTCTAGTATTTTAAACTTAAATAAGGGAAACTGTGTGGGCAGAAAGTGGAGCCAGGCGAAAAGGTCTTGCATACTAGGCCAGGGATAGATCACGAGAGACACTGTGACAGGCATTTAAGGGGATATTTCAAAATACTGAGAATAAGTATATTCTTACTATAAAGAAAAGTTCTAAATGGAGGACTCACAAGCCATGGTTTACTAAAATTTTAAGGAAAACATCAAGCTTAAGGTAAAAGCACACAATTGCACAAATTTGAGTAACAGGATAGATAATTATTCAGAATATACAGAATGGTAGAGAATGACTAAAATATTAATCAGGAGGAAGTCATTACAGTAAAAAAGGAAGCAAACTAGGAATGTAAAATTTGATAGAGTTCCTAAAGCTTTATAAAAAGATAAAGAGCAAGTACAGTGAGTGTTGGTCATCAAGAGGCAAGAATGGGGAGTTAATAGTAAATAATGAGGAAATGGTGAATTAAATGAACAGATATTTTGTCTTTATTATAGAGAATAGAAAAAAAACATTCTAGTCATAGTTGTGCTGTGTTTTACTGGAGTAACATGCTGGAAATCAAGCCCCATTATCCTGGAGTCACTACAAGCATTTAATATTTTAAAGGTGTGCAAAGATTCCCCAGTTTACTTGACTTTTAGACCCAGGTACACGAAACGTTGACTTGATTTCTGCACTTAACAAAAATTACAATTTATTATAAATAATTAGACTTTTGCTATAGGTAAATAATATGAACCTTTGCCATATAACAATAAGTAAAACTCTAACCCCTTGTAAACTCACCTTACACACATGTACGAGGACAGATAGATTTAAAAATAATTGGTGCTGTGGATGGAGGGAAAACAGGGAAAGTAGTTCAGTGGTCTCTGTTCACAGGATCTGCTGAGATGGTTCTTATGCTGATCAGGTTGCTGCTTCTCAGTCTTCTTTCTCTTAATGCTTTTAATGATTTATGGAAGGTACAGGGTCTGTTTCACACTAATAAAAGGTCGCCTGATTTACTAATTAAAAGTTGCATTTTACAGCACTGCTGAAGGGAAAATAAATTGGTTTTCTTCAGTAACTTTTATTACAGAGAAGACACAAAACTCCTGAACTGAAAGTCTGTCTTGTTCATGGCCCCAAGCCATTCAGCTACCTGAGAATCAATCACACAATTATTGGCAAGCAGACAGCCTTTGGCATTGATTGCAGGTCACTAGTCCACAGACCAATCAGCTACTGTTGCCCACCAAACATCCACTTGTACACAACCCTCCACATCCATCTCATCTGCAAACCACACTTCAACTAATACTGCAATCACTGAGACAGAATTGTGTCGGAGTAGCTTGAAGGTACATGCACATACTTGGAAGGCAAGCATTAACAGAATAAACAGGCAAGGTTCAAAAAGAGAAATTGTCGGAAAAGTTCAGCAGGTCTGGCAGCATCTGTGGAGAGAAATCAGAGTTAACGTTTTGGGTCAAGTGACCCTTCCTCAGAATAGAAGGGTTCTGAGGAAGAGTCACTCGACCTGAAACCTTCATATGATTTCTCTCAATAGATACTGCCAGACTTGCAGAGCTTTTCCAGCAATTTCTGTTTTTGTTTCTGACTTACAGCATCTGCAGTTCTTTTGGCTTTTACACAAGTAAGATTCATTGACTTTTAAGGAAATAATGGCTGTTTTGTGCTCTGATGGTTTTTATTATAGGTTTATAGTCATGTGCGCACTGTAATTGCCTGTAACAAAAAGACAGTAAGGTGGGGGCCTGTTTTGTAACATGAATCTGGAATTACATTTATGGTGATCAGAGTCAAAGGAGGCCCCTGCTGATGAGTTATCTAAAAAGTGAATGTGTCAGCTGCCTCCTCCCTTCCTCCTCCTTCTCTTCCTCTTCTTTCTTCTCCTTGTCTACGATGCATGCTGAATTCATAACTGATGAGGTGTTGCGCCAACATGATAGCAAGGATGTGATGGGTACAGCAGACCACCACAACTAAGGATATCAGATCCAGTGAATGAAAAGGCTTATCCAAAGTGGTCAAAGCAGGTGGACCACTGCTCAGCATTCTATCTGCCCTTGAGCAGCTGTTCCAGTAGCTGTTATGGCCAGAATGTATACCTCCTTTGAGAGGTGAAAGTTGTCTTTAGGTCAAGCAGGCTAGCATTGAATGATACTCGCCTTGAACCCACTTGTGGTTGCCTACTGTGTTGTGCAATCACTCAATTGCACATATAGTACTGGGCTATCATTTACATTAGCAAGCAGTACAAAATTTGCACACTGTCTTCACTGGAATAATAGGCATAGATCAATCATGCATCATGATCCCGGTGCATGTGCTCCAGCTTTAGCCTATGTTATAGTGAAATCAATTTTTATTACAAAAGCTGTCTTTCTTAAATCATTCAACTTCCGTCACCAAAAACACTTGTATTTATAGTAGCTTTAGGGTAGTTGAATATCTCAAGGCACTCATGATTTACAATTGTTTGGCGTGTTGCTGCATGAACAGGCAAAACCAGTCTTGGGAGTACATGGCCACCTACTTCACTATCTGGTCACAAATAGACTAATAATATATAAATCTTTAAATATTTACAAAGAAAGTATTCAACATGATTTTCTTCCTCATTTTCTCAGAATAAACAAAGGCTCTTCTGTTGATTAATTAAAAGAAGACTTTTGTCCATTAAAAATCAACCCATTAAAAGAAGTGAAAATGTTCTCTAATATGATTTCAGCTTTTTTTAAGTGATGCCATTTTGGCTTGAGGGAACAGAGGAACATTTGAATGCAAAAAAGTAAGGTGCACTGAATTAATTTAAAAAATCAGGCAATTAATCTACTGGCTTGAAGATTTTGTTTTTGTGATGTGCATAACTTCCTAACTTAGACTCAATTAATTTTCCACACCAACTCTTTCAATGTAATTACCAGCACTCACATTTTAAATATTAATACTCTTCCTTCTATAACAAAAGAAAGTAAGAAAGCAATTTATAGCTACTATCATACTGTTTGGAGTTTCTGTTTCCAAAAGGCATTATGAAACCACATTGGTAGGATTAATCACCTCAGATTGTGTTCTGGATGTTAATCCAATCTAATCTAATTCATATCAATGGCACATGGGTTGCTTTCCACCTGTCACAGATGTAAGAAAAATGCATTTGGGGAGTTTCTAATGGATGCACGTCCACAGTAAATGCTCTCCACAGTTCATCTCAAACTGATGAATTAATTCCAAGAAAACTCTAGGGTAAACAAATTGTCATTGATCAAATCATTAGTATTTAATGTACACAACATGCATCATTATATGATAGCCAGATGCCCTGCAACACCCCCAATTCCATTGGCTAAAAGTTTGTGATGGACCTGCATGATCTTTAACAGACAAATTTCCATTAAACCACTAGAAGTAGAATTTTTGTTTCTCCAGGAATAATAACTCCTATCTCAGAGAGATGTTGGCCAATCAGAGGTCAGCTAAGACATTGAAATAAAGGGGTATCAGCCACTCTTTTGGAGTCTCACTGGGTACAAACATGGCAGATCTTGTTGAGTAGGGCTAAGAAAAGCAAATAGGGTGAAGATTAAAACCTTTGAAAAACCCTATGACAGGCCAAGGGTTCAGGTTAGGCAGGGATTCTCCACTATCTACCGGCCATCAGTCTGCTTGAGCAAAACTTGCCAAGCTGGCCACTTGGCAAGGGCCTCTCGCTCCACCAACTAAACTGGCAGTGAATTGAGGACTTTAAGTGGGAATTAATTGGACATTTAACAGCCTCAATTGGCACATCAGCAGACCAAACAGATAATTCCAGTCCCACTGGGATTGCGACAGAGTAGGTGCACATACTTGAAAAAAAATTACAAAATGTTAACGCCATCATTTATAATCTCCTGCTTATCCTTAATAACTACTGATACAAGTCATAGAGCCATGCAGCATGGAAATTGACCCTTCAGTTCAATCAGACTATGCCGACATGTTCCCAAACCAAACTAGTCCCACCTGCCTGCGAGTGACCCATATCCCTCCAAACATTTCCTATTCATGGACCTATGCATGAACTTAACTGTACCTATATCCAACACTTTTTCTGGCAGTTCATTCCAAACACAAACCACTCTCTGTATAAAAAGAAGTTGCCTCTCATGCCTTTCTGAACCTTTCTCCTCATACCTTGAAATATGCCCTCTAGTTTTGAACTTCCCACCATAGGGAAAACACCTTTGCCATTCACCCTATCTATGCTCATGATTTTGTAAATTTTAATAAGATCACCCCTCAACCTCCTAAGCTCCGTTGAAAAAAGTTCCAGTCTTTCCAGTCTATTTTTATGTCTCAAACCCTTCATTCCCAGAAACATCCTGGTAAATCTCTTCTATACCCTCTCCAGTTTAATAATACTTTTTGTATAACGAGGTGACCAGAACTGCACAGGGTATTTCAGAAGAAGCCTCACAAGCATCCTGTACAAACTCAACATGATGTCCCAACTCCTGCACTCGATGGTATGAATAATGAAGACAAGCGAGCTAAATGTCTTCTTAACTTCCCTGTCGACCTCTGATACAAATTTCAAAGAATTATGTACTTATGGTCTGTTTGCTCGACAACACGACCCAATGCCCTACCATTAATGTATAAATGTTGTCCTCGTTTGTATTACCAAAATGCAATACCTCATATTTAACTAAATTAAAATCCATCTGCCGTGCCTCCACTCATTTACCCAATTGATCAAGATCTCTTTGCAATCTTAGATCACCTTCTTCACTGTCCACTACGCCATCACCATCAATTTTGGCATCATCTGCAAACTTACTTACCATGCCGCCTATATTCTCATCCAAATCATTTTTATAAATAACAAACAAAAGATAACCCAGTACTGGCTCCTGTCTTAGAACTTTCAACATCAAATGCAAGCTCTGCATGGATTCACACTGACTAATCATGCTAACCGCTCACTTCCACTTTGATTTAGCTGTAAACATACATATTACCATTTTCTTTTAAAGGATGAATCCCTCCTTTCCACTAACTGGCAGCCATATTCTAGTCATTAAAAACAATGTATGTTATTTTCAAAATCTTCACAAGGTGAGGATTCCAATTTGTACCCAGCAACATTGTCTCATTATAGAAGCCTTTCTTTACCAATGACATTGCTGCTAACCTTGAACTGCTGTTTAGTAATGACTTGTGAATATTGACGTTTTAAGAACAGAAAAGAGAGTTAAATTTAAACGAATAAGCCTAAATGAAGTTCAATTATCTCCCATCTCTGGTTCTGTTCATAATCCTTTGCTTGTCAACTTGCAAGCTGCAAATGAATCCAACACGTCACCTTATCTCCTCTGTCAATCAGGCCTTGGACCATTATGGCTTGAATTGTGCCATCAGCTGGAAGCAATTTGCATAATATTGCCTGTGAAGGCTGAGGGATCAACAAGGGTCAGAGTCTAACATCACCAATGCAGTCTATCTCCTTAGCTAATTTGGCCTGTGCTGATCTTTCTCTGATTTTTTTGTCATTATGTCTGTAACATTTGAAGGCCAAAAAGGAGTGAGATTGTAGGGACTGATGTCGTTAACTAAAGACTAATCCCAGGACTCTGTTCAAGGTCCAGGCACTGAGACATCCTAATTATCCCTTTCTGATGAGCTCTGAGACATAGCAGCAGAATCTTGTAGGAATTTAGCAAGGAAAAAAAACAAGCTGACAGCAAAGGGATTTCTAAAGCACGTCCTTCTGTTCTACCTCCCCTCACTGACATGTTGCCAGTTGTTAATTAGATTTGTGTCACTAACTAAATGCGGTCTGACAGTGTTGCTACTACTACTGTCAGAAGTTTGCTTTCGAACACTAAAGCGGAAGCCAATCCACATCAGTTGACTGTTTGGAATGTCTCTGATGACCTGGGCAGATACAAGATTGAGCTGGTGCACATTAGTGTTTCTTTTAATCAGAAGGTTTGCATGCTATACAAAAATCAATATTCAAATATGTCCAGTGACAACTTTGTGTTGTAGATCAAATACAGAGAATCTTGCAGAGTGCTACAAGTTTTTATTTTCAGTAAATGGGGATTAACTGAGAGGAAAGTCGGTAACGAGTAGACATGAACTTAACGTAAAAGAACCATAAGTGAGATGAGGGAAAAAAAAGTGCATTATAAGGAGGAAGAACGGTCTGAAATCATGTGGAAGCATGTGTACCTTTAAAAAGAATTTGCATAAATATTTGACAGGGAAACATTGTGCTAATGGGGGAAAGATAGAGGATGGATCCAAATTTGAGGAAAGACATTCTGGCTATTGAGGGAGTGCAGCGTAGGTTCACGAGGTCAATTCCTGGAATGGCGGGATTACCTTACACTGAAAGACTGGAGCAAACTGGGCTTGTATACCCTTGAGTTTAGAAGACTGAGAGGGGATCTGATTGAGACATATAAGATTATTAAAGGATTGGACACTCTGGAGGCAGGAAACATGTTTCCGCTGATGGGTGAGTGCCGAACCAGAGGACACAGCTTAAAAATACGGGGTAGACCATTTAGGACAGAGATGAGGAGAAACTTCTTCACCCAGAGAGTGGTGGCTGTGTGGAATGCTCTGCCCCAGAGGGCAGTGGAGGCCCAGTCTCTGGATTCATTTAAGAAACAGTTGGATAGGGCTCTCAAGGATGTGGAATCAAGGGTTATGGAGATAAGGCAGGAACAGGATACTGATTGAGGATGATCAGCCATGATCATATTGAGTGGTGGTGCAAGCTCGAAGGGCAGAATGGCCTATTCCTGCACCTATTGTCTATTGATAGCTTTAATAAAGAGCCAGCATAAACACAATGTACTAAAGATCAACTTGTTCATATGTGTTGTAATACATCTCTGGAACAGGTGGGAGTTAAACCCAGGCAGCTAGCCCAGAAGAAAGGAATTACCTCTGTACCAAAGAACGCTCAAAGGTCTCCCTTATGCTGTACAATTCTACGTGACCTCCACCTATGTGTCAAAAGAATTCAAAACTTTGCTGGATCATGTTTTTTGATCTATATTTGCAAGGATAATGTACCGATCCTTAAACTCAATATTAAGGAATCACAAACTGCCATTTCAAAACCAAGCAAGTTGGTAAAGTATGACATTACACAGTCAGGTCTGGATTCTTACAATGTCAGAGAACTTCTCCTTTATTGCAGAAGCCAATAGCTACAGAAGCCAAAGATTGGAGTCCTGGTCTTGAATAGGACATTACCATTTTCATGGGGTGGGTCATGTTTTTAGGCATTTATATTTTATGAAGGCAACTGTCGACATAAATCAGCAGTTGTCCCCATTCATGTCTGACTTTGGTAATTCAACTGTGTGAGGTCTGCAGACTGGGTGGTATAACGGCAAAGTGTGATGGGTGGTGGAGCATGGCCTGGCATTACATTGACATAAGGGCTATAAAAGACATGGGAATGGGTGGAGATGCATATGTGCAGGATGTGACCATTGGTGGCCACAAGGATTAAGACTTCAACTACTCACATTATATATTAATGATTTGGATAATGGCATGGAAAGTCATATACCAAATTTGCTAGTGACAGTGAGATGGCAATGAAGACAATGTAGACTATAGCATAAAATTACAATGGGGTATTGACAGACTAAATCAATGAGCAAAACTGTTGAGATGGAGTTCAATGTAAGGAAGTGTGAAGTTTTCAAACTTGGACCAAAAAAGGCTAGATAATGGTGCATTCTAGATGGCAAGTTAAATAGAGTGAATGTCCAAACAGACTTAAGGATTCGTTGAGATGGAGTTCAATGTAAGGAAGTGTGAAGTTTTCAAACTTGGACCAAAAAAGGCTAGATAATGGTGCATTCTAGATGGCATGAAGTTAAATAGAGTGAATGTCCAAACAGACTTAAGGATTCAGATCGGTGTTAAAGAAGAAGTGCAGAAAATAATGAAGAAGGCTAATGAAGTGCAAAACTTGCGCCCACACCTCCCCCCTCACCTCCCTCCAAGGCCCCAAGGGATCCTTCCATATCCGTCGCAAATTCATCTGCACCTCCACACACATCATTTACTGTATCCGTTGCACCTGATGTGGTCTCCTCTACATTGGGGAGACAGGCTGCAGCACCGCCCTCTTGACCTGCAATCCGCTTCCCGACCTCTCCGCCCCCACCCCTCTCCGGCCTATCACCCTGACCTCCTTCCATCTATCGTATTTCCAGCGCCCCTCCCCCTTACCCTTTATCTCAGCCTGCTTGGCACACCAGTCTCATTCCTGAAGAAGGGCTTATGCCCGAAACATCGATTTTCCTGCTCCTTGGATGCTGCCTGGCCTGCTGTGCTTTCCAGCATGACATTTTTCAGTTCTGGTACTCCAGCAGCTGCAGTCCTCACTTTCTCCTAATGGAATGGTGGCCTTTCTATCAAAAGGATTGGAGTACAAGGATGGAGAAGTTATGTTGCAGTTTTACAAAGCCCTGGTAAAACCCATTTGGAGGACTGTGTGCAAATCTGGGCACCACACCTTATGAAGGATACACTAGTCTTGAAAGGAATATAAAAATAATACTTGGACTTTTGGGGTTAAGTTATGACAAGAAATTGTACAAACTAGCCTGTTTTCTTTAGAATTTAGAACGTTGAAGAGGTGATCTGATCAAAATTTCAAGATATTATTGGAAAGGACAGAGTAGATAAAGACAAAGAATTTGTACTGGTTGGGGATTATAGAACTAAGAGGCATAGTCTGAGAATTAGGGCCACATGAGGAGGATCAGGAGAGATATTAGGAAGCATTTCTACACACAAAGGGTAGTAGACGTATGGAACTCTCTTCCACAAATGAAAGTGGGACACTGGGTCAGCTGTTAAGGTTAAATTTGAGATAAATCATTTTTTTGTTAAGCAAAGATATGGACCAAATGCAGGCAAGTAGAGTTTGGCCACAGATCAGCAAATTCTGGAGGTAATACTATGGGTTTCACATTGCGTTCATTCAAACTCCTTGTATGCAGACAATACAATTACAACATTCCAAGATGCTTCACATAAACAGTAAGGTTCCAGTATACGTATTAGTGGAGTGGAGTGTAGATAGTGAGAGAAAATGGGAATATGAGTTCAAAAGGTCAGAGAATAGGTCTGATGAAATGCAGTGAAATAGGTTCCAAATAGAAAGCTTGATTAAGTAGCTAGCACCAATCCAAGTTTAATGAGTCAAAGCTTCCTTCAGGACTTTAATGTCCATGATATTTTCCTTGTCATATATTGTTTGATGTGAAGTTTATAAAATAAAAAGAAAAACAACTCATACTAATTCAGCATAATTTAGTAATCACAACTGAATCCTGAGAGGGCTGCAAGAAAGAAAGCCTTCATGCATTTTCATGGTTATCTGCAGGCCAAAGCTTGGAGAAAATCACCAATGGGTATTGGTTATATGGGTCAATATGGTCTACACTGTCTTCCTTCCTGATCTGTTTCATAATTTTCAAGCTAAATCCACCCCTTTTCTCAATATTGCCCCAACTCTTTATGTTCCATTACCCCTACCTCTTCCAACCATATTCTCATTCTTTTGAATATTCTTACATCTTACCCTTTAAATTTCCTGCTCAACCTATTTAGATGCGAAGTAATCGCTTTCCCTGGACAGACAGAGTCTAGAAATTGGGCTGATCTCCAGGCCATTCTTGCAGGATAAGGAAATGAAGAGAAATGTCTTTAAACAATGGGCTTGTGATTTTTTTGGCATTCTTGATCCAAGATCAGGCAGGAAGCACATTTGCAGCCATGATCTTATTGAACAGAGCAACAGACTTGTTGGATAGGATTATAGACTGCTCCTGCTCATGTTCTTAAAAGTCCTCTCTCTCTGCTGTCATTTACTTCAACTTTCATCCTTTACCAATTCCCTTCAAGGGCAGGTAGAAAAAGGCAGAGGACCTGTCACCATCAACTCGCTTTCATCCATCATAGAAGAGTGCAGAAGGGAATGACAGCAGCAGTGCCAGGCATACCTAAAATGAAGTGTAAATTGGCAAAGATACAGGAGGACGACTTGAATGTCAAATAGCACAAGTAGTATGCGATAAATAGAAATGATCCCACAACCAATGAATCAGACCTAAAACCTGCAGTGCTCCCAGATTCCGTCATGAATGGCGCTGGGCATTAAACTTAAAAGAGCAATAGCTCTAAAAACATCCCAATTCTCAATGATGGGGAAAGGAACATTATAGTGCAAAAGACCAAGTTGAAGCATTTGCAATAATCTTCAGCAAAAGTAAGTGCAGGATTAATCTTGGGCTCCGCCTGATGGTCCAGCATCAGAAACACCAGTCTTTGACAAATTTGATTCACGTTACTTATTATCAAGAGATAGCTGAAACAAAGAATAGTTAAGACACAATGGGCCCTGATAATATTCTGGCAACAATCTGGAAGAATATGCTCAAGAAGTAAATGCACCCCTAGCCAAGCTATTCTAGTACAGGAACAACTCAGGCATCTCTTTAGCAATGTGGAAAATTGCACAGGCCATTCCTGCCCTGTTAATCTACTCTTTAGCATTAGAAAAAAAGATGGAAGGCACTATTAAGTGGCATGTAGTCAGCAATAATCTGTTCATTTATGCTCAGTTTGGGTTTCACTGGGATGCATCGTCTCCTAACTTCATGACAGCCTTGGTTTGAAAATGGTTAAATAAGAGGAATTCCAGAGGTAAGGGGAGGGTGACTGCCCTTAATGTCAAGGCAACACTTGACTGACTCTAGCATTAAGAGGCACTTAGAGTCTAAAGTCAATGGGAATCGAGGGATATATCCCCACTGGCTGGAGTCATACTGAGCACAAAGGCTGTTGGAGGTTAGGCATTTCAGCTCCAGAACATCTCTGCAGGAGACCATCAGGTTTGCGTTCTGAGGCCAACATTCTTCAATGATGCTCCATCAATGACCTTCTCTCCATCAGAATCCGAACTGGGGATGTTAGCTGATGATTGTCCTTTATTCATGACCCCTCAAGTACTTAAGTAATCCCTGCCCATATGCAGCAAGGCAACATCTAGTCAGTGCACTTGACAAGAAAGGCTAATTCAATTCAATTCAAGTACAGAAGTCACACAACATCAGGTTGTGATCCAACAGATTTATTTCAAATCACAAGCTTTCGAAGCACTACTCCTTCATCAGGTGGAGTGAAGAGACGCACAAAGGCACATAATTTATCTGTTCTTCTCGGCCTTCAAGATGTCATCAATGACTATGAATATCTTGGCAACATCATCCCTACGCCTCCACTTCTTGCCTTCAAACAACCACCAAACCTTAATCTGACCATCGTTCACAGCAAACTACGCAGTCTTCAGGACATCGATCACCAACATCTATCATGGCAATCTGTGCAAGACGTGACAGATCATCATATGTGGGAACACCACCTACCACGTACATAGTGTTATTTATGCGACACAGCCAATGTTGTCTACCTCATACACTACAGGCAAGGATGCCCCGAAGCATGGTATATTGGTGAGACTATGCAGATGCTACAGCAATGGATGAATGGACACTGCGGAACAATCACCAGACAGGAATGTCCCCTCCCAGTCGGGAATACTTCAGTGATCAAGAACATTCAGCCTCCGAACTTCGGGTAAATGCCCTCCAAGGCAACCTCAAGCACAACAGAAATGTGGAGGCTGTTTAAGGAGCACTTGTTGCGAGTGTTGGGTAACTTTGTCCCATTGAGACAGGAAAGAAATGGTAAGGTGAATGAGCCTTGGATGACAAGAGCAGAGCATCATCTCGTCAAAAGGAAGAAGGAAGTTTACTTAAGGTTGAGGAAGCAAGGATCTGGCACAGCTTTAGAGGATTACAGGGTAGCTAGGAAAGAACTCAAAGATGGACTTAGGAAAGCTAGATGGGGGCACGAGAAAGCCTTGGCGGGAAGGATTAGGGAAAACCCAAAGGTGTTCTATACCAACATGAGGCATAAGAGAATGATTAGAGAGAGGGTAGGTCCAATCAGGGATAGTGGAGGGAACTTGTGCCTGGAGTCTGAAGAGGTAGGGGAGGCCCTACATGAGATTTTTGCTTCAGTATTCATGAGAAAGCAGGTCCTTATTGATAGTAAAAACATCACGGACCAGGTTAATAGGCTTGAACAGATTGATATTAAGGAAGTGGATGTGCTGGAAATTCTGGGAAGCATCAAGATAAATAAGTCCCCAGGGCCGGACCAGATATATCCAAGGTTACTACGGGAAGGAGGAATGAGATTGCTGTGCCTTTGGCGATGAGCTTTGCTTCCTCACTCTTCAAGGGAGTAGTACCAGCTGATTGGAGGGAAGTGAACGTTGTTCCTCTGTTCAAAAAAGGAAATTGGGAAATCCCAAGGAATTACAGATCAGGCAGTCAATCTTACATCTATGGTAAGCAAGGTACTAGAAAGGATTCTGAGAGATAGGATTTATGACTATTTGGAAAAACATAGTTTAATTAAAGATAGTCAGCATGGCTTTGAGAGTGTCAGGTCAGGTCAGGCCTCACAAGCCTTACTGAGTTCTTTGAGGTTGGGACGAGACAGGTTGCTGAAGGTCAAGCAGTGGATGTGGTGTATATGGACTTCAGTGAGGCATTTGATGAGGTTCCCCACAATAGGCTCATTCAGAAAGTTAGGAGGCATAGGATACAGGGAACTTGGCTGTCTGGATACAGAATTGGCTGGCCAATAGAGACAGCGAGTGGTAGTGGACAGAAAATATTCCACCTAATGGTTGGAAACCAGTGGTGTCCTGCAGGAATCTGTTCTTGGGCCTCTATTCTTTATAGTTTTTATAAAAAGCTTAGATGAAGAAGCAGGAGGGTGGGTTAGTAAGTTTGCCAATGACACAAAAGTCAGTGGTGTTGTAGATAGTGTCAAGGGCTGTTGCAGTTTACAACAAGACATTAACAGGATGCAGTTTTGGGCTGAGAAGTGACAAATGGAGTTCAGCCTAGATAAATGCAAAGTGATTCATTTTGGAAGGTTGAATTTGAATGCTGAGTACCAGGTTAAAGACAGGATTCTTGACAGTGTGGAGGAACAGCAAGCTCATGGGGTCCATGTACATAGATCCTCAAACCCAAGTTGATAGGGTTGTTAAGAAGGCACATAGTGTTTTGGCTTTCATTAACAGGGGGATTGAGTTTAAGAGCTGTGAGGTTATGCTGCAGCTCTATAACACCCTGGTTAGACCATACTTGGAATATTGCATCCAGTTTTGGTTACCTCATTATAGGAAGGATGTGGAAGCTTTAGAGAGGGTGCACAGGAGATTGACCAGGATGCTGCCTTGATTGGAGGACATATCTTATGAAGAGAGGTTGAGTGAGCTTGGGTTTTTCACACTGCAAAGAAGGAAGAGAGATGACTTGATAGAGGCATACATGGTAATGAGAGGTATGGATTGAGTAGATAACCAGAGACATTTCCCCAGGGCAAAAATGGCTGTCATGAGCGGTCAAAATTTTAAGCTGATTGGAGGAAGATATAGTGGAGATGTCAGAGGTAGGTTCTTTACGCAAAGAGTGGTGGGTGCGTAGAATGCACTGATCGTGGCGGTAGTAGAGTCAGAAACATTAGGACATTTAAGCGACTGCTGGGCAAGCACATGAACAGCAGTAAATTGAGGGCTGTGTAGGTTATGTTGACCTTAGATTAATTTAATTGCTCAGCACAACATGGAGGGCTGAAGGGCTTGTACTTTGCTGTACTGTTTGATGTTGTATTAACAACAATGCAGAATTGCCAAGCAGAAGTTGATAGCCAAGCTCCATATCCGTGAAGATGACCTCAACCGAGATCTTGTGTTCATGTCATGCTAAATGTAACCCCACCACACTATTCTGTATTTGCAAAATCTTTCTTACTGTTTTGACACTATCACCCTAATAACATGTTATGCTTTCTCTCCCTAAATTAGTTTGTACAGTTTTGGATTACTTGTTACTTTCATTTGACCCTCAGCATGCTTCTCTTATAATAATCATGTTATTCCAGCCATTTGGTTTGTTTCCAGCAGCATCTTACTTTTAAGTTTTTGTAATTATCTCTGTCTCAATTAATCAGATTATAAATCATCCCTCCACTGGTTATTCAGCTGTTGACACTTTACTCACACAGTCTGACACTTTTGATCACCTGCAGAGATTTATTATTCAGCCTCTCAACATTCCACTCACACCATTTGTATGATTTGTTGATGTTTCTGGCTATAAATTACATGCCTGTGTGCTTCTCTTCACTCCACCTGACAAAGGAGCAGCGATCAAAAAACTTGTGATTTCAAATAAACCTGTCCAACTACAATCTGGTGTCATGTGATTTCTGACATTGCCCACCCCAGTCCAACACCGGCACCTCCACGTCAATTCAAATAGACTGCTAAGTGGCAAATAACATCAATACCCCACAAATGCCAGGCAATGACCATCTCTGACAAGTGAATCTAATCATATTCCTATGATGTTTAATGGCATTAGCATCACTGAATCACCAACTATCGAAATCCTAAGGGTTACAATTCAGCAGATGCCAGCTATGTAAATACTGTGGCTGCTAGGTGAGGGGCTGAAAAGAAAATAGCTGTAAAATAAAGCAGCAAAACATATGTCAACAAGTAAACATAAGAATAAGACGCTACTGGCACAGGAGACAGTTCATTGAAGGTTTACTAGGCTGATACCAGGTACAGAAGCACTGTTTTATGAGGACAGTTTGAGTTGTTTGGGCATGTACTTGTTGGAATATAGAAGAATGAGAGACAACCTTATTGAAATATGTGAGATTCTTAGAATACTTGACAGGGTAGATGCAGAAAGGTTGCCTCCCATTGAGGAAGAGTCGAGGATCAGAGGGCACACTCTCAGAATAAGGGGTTGCATATTTAAGACAGTGTCAAGGAGAATGTTTTCTCTCAGAATGTATTGAACCTGTGGAATTCTTTACCACAGAGGGTTGTTGAGGCTGGAACATTAAGTATTTTCAAGGCTGAGACAGACAGATGTTTAACATAAGAGAATTAAGGGTTATGGGGAATAGGCAAAAAAGTGGAGTTGATGCTTATCAGATCAGCCAAAGTCTTATTGAATAACAGGGTAGACTTGATGGGCTGAATGGTCTTCTGCTCCTATGTCTTATCATATTATGGTCTTAAGGTCTCACAAAAGGGCTAGAGTTTACGACATAATCATTCCAAGTTCATGAAGCAATAATTTGCAGTTCGGGAAATAGGTCACGTAATGGTAATGTTACGGGACTAGTAATCTAGGGTCAATGTCACAAATACCACATTAGTAGTTAGTTGAATTTAAACTTAACTCTGGAATAGAAATCTGGATTTAGTAATGGTGACCATAAAACTATCATTGCATATTTTAAACAGCCACTTTGGTTCATTAATATCTTTTTGGAAAGGAAATCTGTCATATTTACAAAGCTTGGTCTATGTAGGACACCAGATCCACATGAATGTGGTTGACCAATTATACTAGAACAAGAAAATAAATTGATTATGTGCCTTTTTTGTTTATGTGTATCTTCATCATTCAATCTAAGTGTTAGAAATTAAAATCTATCCTACATATGTAAGCCACTATTATTGACACTTTCCGTCATTAAAACATACACGGGATAAATGGTTGACTTCAAAGTTAAATTGTTGTTGTACTCAAAATCTGATCTAAATTTATCTGCAGAAAGATATACATTCTCCTCCACATCACCATTCCCTCTCCACCATCCAGACTCCAACATGCTTCCTGGCTTTTGATCTCCTATTGCACTCTTACTCACTTTATAACATTTGTAAGAAACCTTCTTCACATGAAGTATAAATTACTATATCCTTGAAAATTTGGTATTTCTATACCTGTCCTGATGAATACAGGTTACAAACTTTCAACAGCACGTCTTTTTTTTTTAAAAGCAATATGACATGAAGGCTGCAAGAGACAAGTCATGAGAAAACTCATTTTGTTGCAGAAGTGGGAGGAAGAAAGAAAATAACTGTAAAAAAAGCATAATCAAAATATTACAACGTTGAAACTTATTGAAATTACGTCCTCTGAAAAGGACTAATGTTTATGACATAACCATTCCAACTTCATGAAGCAATAATGTTTTTTTCATTATGTAAATGTATGATCCACTGTTTCTAATGTAAGAGATCTGATGGCGATACTTTCAATAACTATGCTGTCATTGAACTAAAATTTCACCCATCCAGTCACCATGATTTATTGTCTAAAACAACAATATTAGCTAACATTTCCTTTAAAATAGAAATGCAACACAAATTAAATCCTGCATCGTTATACCACAGTATAATCCAAGACACAAATATTCCTATTCCTGGTGTGCAAAAAATATTAATCAACTTATAGCTGCATTTTTGTAACAGTTAAGTATAAACATGGCCAAGGAGCACCAACAGACCGGTGACAGATTGTATTACAATAGCTGTGTTCAGACAGAGGTCTTTAATTGGGAGTGACACCAAATCAAGTGTTCATTTTGGTTTAACTGCAGCAATCCAAGCAGTCTGGATGTACTTAATTTGGCATCACTCTGAATTAATTTTCTACAGCAAACTAGAACTGCTGTAACTCGCAAATGCCTTGGCAACTGAAATTAGAATGCTATTGCTTCATTGGTGTATGCCAAAATATAATATGTTTGGGCTTGCAAGGTCTAGGGATAGTCAGTTTCTTTTTAAAGGCAGATGGAACTTTCCATGAAAATGTTGCTGTGAATTGAAATTGTTCTTATTAATAGTTTGACTTTGTACGATAGCCAACAGCAAAGTGATATGATAACTGATTGGCATAAGTTGAGCAAGAAACAGAAATACTGCAAATTATTTCACATTCTCTCCTCTTCTGGTCTAAGCTTTCTTTGTGTGGCATATAGCACTTTCTGGCCAATTGTGAACAATCTGCTAGGTTTCTAGGAGTACCATTGTGAGCACTGTGAGGTTTGTATCTAGAAAAGAGGCACAAATAGTCTGTAATTCATATCTTTGTTGTTTC
The DNA here is from genome assembly GCF_004010195.1 of Chiloscyllium plagiosum. Lineage (NCBI taxonomy): Eukaryota > Metazoa > Chordata > Chondrichthyes > Orectolobiformes > Hemiscylliidae > Chiloscyllium > Chiloscyllium plagiosum. The sequence continues at coordinate 36,071,043 of NC_057720.1, read as the reverse complement.
TTCCTCCTGATTTGAAAGTACTAGACCTCCAGTTGATGCTTCCTTGCAACTGTAACTAGAATCAAGAATAAAGAACAATGAAAGAAAGATAGTTGCATATATAGCATCTTGTTAAGCCCAACAGAAAATTCCAAATCACTTAAATACAATTATTTATTTCTGAAATGGAAGAGACACCAATGCTTGCACGTGTATTTATTTTACTGCTTTCACCACTAAAAACATTTGAAGATTTATTGCAAAATTCAATGTAAATGTATTGTTGAAATGATCAAAATGTTATTAAATCTTGTCTATTCTACTATTGTATTTAAATACATGTCTATTCTACTATTGTAAGTAATCAGTTATCCAACCTGCAATATAAGTGTAGAGAGCTCAACATTAAGGTCACCACAAGCAATATCATGTCAGACAGAAATGAACTGTCCCTCTTTTATTAAGGAAATATTCTGAAAATGTGACAAAATTACTCAGAATCACAAATGTAGCTACAGATATGCATAGATCTGAGACATTTGTGGGAACAGGCCAGTAGTTAGTTACATGCACACACAAATCTGTCTTCAGAGTAATAGAGGGAATGCTACAAGGAAGGCCATCACTTTATGCCTTTGTGGCACATGTCTATGTTGCATTGACAGCATATTAGCTGGCCATAAAGCCAGTATACCGAGAGTTGAATTAACTCCAAATTAGTAACATGAAAATTAAATATACATGTTTTGAAAAAAGTAAGAGGACAAGAAAAGTAACTGTATAAATTTTAGGCATTCTGCCAATGGAGAGGGCATGTAAAAAAACATCAAAGAACATTCCTGCTGCCTACCCATCCACTCCTTCCCTATCTGAAATCTGGATTGAGGGAGGTGTCAGGTGACCTACCTGCTTTAGGGCTTAGTCAGGCACTTAAATGGCCGATTAATGGCATTGTGACTGTAGTAAAAATGGTATCAACTCTATCATCTGATTCTAACACATTAGAATTTTATTGACTAAAAGATGAGGGATTTTGTGCACAATGAATATGTCCCTACTTTCGAGTCAGGAGGCCCAGATTTCCCCACATGCTCCGGAGGTCTGTAATAACGAAGCTAAAGAGATTGACTAAATAATTGTTTTAAAAAGGACAATTAATGACCTAAAGTAGCTGCTGCGATCATTTGACCAGGTTGAGCCAAGGTCATAAAACCTTTAGTAAATAATGAGTAGTCTGAGTTGAAATTAATATTATCATAAAAAAGGCACTCAGATACCTATCTCTCATACCTCTGACATGAAAATCCGTATGTACAGTATTTAGTTTGGAAAGACAATGAGGAGCTTTAAGAATATGTACCTGTATCGACAGCTGCTTCTGGGCAGCAAAGTGGAGACAAGGGAGAAAGAATTAGAAACCAAGAACCGAAAGATTCTCTCTCTTACCTGCCTTTCTGACAATTTCAAAATTCAGTGCCCAGTGAAAAAAACACTATTTACCAAGAAATTAAGGCTATCTGCAAGTTTCTCAACTGAAGAAGAAACAGGACTACACTGTTGGGACTCTGGTTTCACCCTTATACCTCAAGGATTCTATTCAAAACTTTAAAGTATAACTGCCCTTACCACCATTACTACTTAATTTCAAGTAAATTAAAACATTTGTTTTTAATTAAGTAGAAAAGGATTTTTGTACAATGGATTTACCAGTGAATAGAAAGAAACCAAAATGATGTAAGAATATTTTGCACTGTAGTACAACGAGAGTAATTCGTCTATGGTGTTGCGAATTGTAGTGAATGGACACCAAAATCCTCATATGTATTAATGTTGGTGAACCTAGCATCATGGTCTGCAGTAATTCACCACTATTTTCTCAAGGAATGCACCAAAAATGCTAACCTCGCCAATGACACCCACACCCCATGAAAAAGTAACAGCAATTTCTGAAGTAAAAGCATATAAATGGCAGATACTGAATCTGTCACTTGATGAGCATGTGTATGAAACAACATGCAGAAGTGATTATCCTTTCGTATTACCTTTAAGCTTCTCACTGCAAATTTATGGTGACTACGTTAGCTAGTTTTGGGGTCATCAGTGAAACAATAACACTCACTGCTGACTTTAAAGAAAACTTTCTGCAACTATTTAGTGGAATTTCAGCTTTCCTGATGTTACATTAATTCTGGAACCAGCTATGGAGAACCTCTGGCTTTCAAAAACAGTGGCATCATAAAGCAGACTGGGCAGCCAATCATATTGAGAATTCTCACCAACAGCAAAACAGCAGATAATGAGTAAATTTTATCATGCATTTTTTAAAAATAATTTTTGTGTGCAATTCTGGTATCCTTCCTATCAGAAGGATGTTGTGAAACTTGAAAGAGTACTGAAAAGATTTACAAGGATATTGCCAGAGTTGGAGGATTTGAGCTATCGAGAGAGGCTGAATAGGCTGGGGCTGTTTTCCCTGGAGTATCGGAGGCTGAGGGGTAACCATATAGAGGTTTATAAAATCATGAGGCATGGATAGGGTAAGTAGACAAGGTCTTTTCCTTGGGATGGGGAAGTCCAGAACTAGAGGGTATAGGTTTAGGGTGAAAGGGGAAAGACATAAAAGGGACCTAAGGGGCAACTTTTTCACGTGGAGGATGGTGCATGCATGGAATGAGAAGTCAGAGGAAGTGGTGGAGACTGGTACAATTATAGCATTTAAAAGGCATCTGGATGGGTATAAAAATAGGAAGGGTTTTGGACATGGGCCAAGTGCTGGCAAATGGGATTAGATTAATTTAGGATATTTGGTCAGTATGGACGAGTTGGACCGAAGGGTCTGTTTCCTTTTTGTACATCTCTATGACTCTACGACTCTAAATGAGTCACACACTTAGGACTAAAAGAGAAGCTAAAATGTCATACAAAATTATTTTTGAAATCTAATGAATTATTCATGGAATTATGACATTTTATATATCACCAATATAAAGTTATTTTCTCAAAGCCAGAAGGGCTGTTGAACAGTAACAATGAATTATTTTATTTATTCCCGGGATGTGGGTGTGAGGGAAGGCAAAAGCCTGGGAATTTCACAGTGGCAGCAGAGTAGCCAACATTTATTGCCCATCCCAAATTCCTTTGAGAAACAGCAGGCAATATTCCTCCTTGAATGTCTGCAGTCCATATGGTGAAGATATACTCACTGTTGAGTGGTTAGGGAGCAACTGAACGAACAGCAATTTAGTTCCAAATTAGGATATTATGTGATTTGGAGGCCAACTTGTTTCGATGCATCTGCTGCTTTTGTTCTTATAGGTGGGAAAGGATGTAAGGTTTGGAAGATCAGATGAGACTTGGCAAGTTGCTGAAAAATGATGTACATGCTACTGCCATTATGTGTCAGGGGTGAGGGAGTGAATGCTGAAGGCATTAGATGGCAATCCAATCAAGCAGACTGGAGAATCATTGCGGTTTTTCTTCTGATTGGTGTCAAGCTTCTGGAGTGTTTTTGGAGCTGTACCCATTCAGACAAGTTGAGAGCATTTCATCACACTCTTGATTTGTGCCTTTTAGATAGTGGACAGACTTTGAGGAGTTTGGAGGTGAGTTACTCACTGCAGAATTTCTAGTCTCTGATCACATTTGTAACCACAATATTTACGTGGCTGGTCCAGTTCAGATCTTGTCAAAAGTAACCTCCAGGTTGCTGATTGTGGGAGATTCAGTGACAGTAATGCCAATGAATATCAAGAGATGAAGACTGGATTCTGGCTTGTTTGAAATGATCATTGATCATTGACCTGACACTAATGTGAAACCTTTAAAATTTTAGTTGAACATCATTCAATAAGGTGCAAATTTTGCAAGGATCTTTAGAGTGAGAATATTGATGTCAAATTTGGAAGTTAGTGCATATTTAGTGATTTCAATTTCACTTGTCTCTGTAAGGATTTTAACATTGCACTCTGTGCAAGAGTCACATGGAAGCATAGAGTAGACAGAGTAATCAAGGAAGCCATTTGGCCCATTATACATATATGACTTCTTAGAAAGAATTATCTAATTAGCCTGTGTTTCCTGATCTTTCCTCATAGCTCAATAATTTTTTGTGTTCAATTATTCAGCAATTTCCTTTTAAAAATTACAACTGAATCTTCTTTCATCATCCTTTTAGGCAATGCGATACATCTTAATTTTCTGTGAAAATGAAATCTTCTCACGTCTTTGCTTTTGTTGTCACTAACAGCACATTCCACCTTTAATTGTGCAAACATAGGCACCAGAAGATGCTGTCAAAATTGAAGAAAATGATGGCAAACACTGATAATTGCACCATTTGTTCACCAATAAAATCTGGGACACAAAGTAATCAGTTTCTCTGCAATCCTGTCAAAGCCTTGAGTAATATGAGATGTGATGTGCACAAACCATTTTTAGCTCAACTTCTGTTCAACTTTGGCTTGAAGCTCATTGCTTGTTCAGTGGTTCTATCCAATCTAACCATTTTCAATAATTACTGTGCCATTCATGGACAACCCTTTTTCATCTTTCTCTTTAACTGCCCTGCAACTAGAGATCTAGTTTACATCCTCCTTGTATTCTCCTGTAAAATAGATACAAGTCACAGCACTCCTCAGTAGCAAGCAATTAAACAAGTAAGGAATACCAGAGTCAAAACTGGCTGATGCAGCCATGTTAGTGAAAGATTCAGATGACATCACAATGGCTAGCTTGCAACCTTCACTTGAACCTAAACAGAAAACTACTAATTTAAAATCATACGAAGATACATAGTTGATAATATGTTCACACCCATAGTGAAGAATCTAGGAAGTAATTAAGTCATGTTTGCTAAGCGACATTTCACATTATCAAAATTTATTTTAGCTTTAGATCACTGTAACATGGAGCACACAGCATTGTCAAAACTTTGTAAATGATGTTTCAATTTTTTTCGAGAAAATATTGACCAAAGAGAATACAAAAAACCTACAAGAGAATTTGGAGTTAATAATGCACTTCATCATTGAGACTGGATTCTGGGTAATCCAAGATAGAGGATGGGAAAAGTTTCTGGCTGTAAGAGCTGCTCCTTTTTTTTTTTTAGGTATTTTAGGTGTTGGAGGTGATTTCCTCGAATTCCAGGAGCAGCAATTACTGTTTTATATGCTGTTGCATTGTTTTGGAACTTTGGAAAAAAACAGTCAAAACAACAGCAGTTTTAAAAGGGAGAAGAGCAGACAAAGGAAGCACATGGTGAGGACAGTGCAGCAGAGAGAGAGAGAACCTGCACAGTTTCCGCCTTTGCTGTTTCATTTCGTGTATCGCTGAACATCGGAGTGCATCTGGGAAAATCAACAAACAGTGAAATTCACAACTAATCTTGGAGGAACTGTTGGGCGAAGTTCACAGCACAAAATCAGATAAGTTATTTGTTGTTTTAAATCTGTCCAAGAGAAAGGCTGCAGTAGTGAGTATAGTGGATTCTTTCTTGATTGTGTGTTTTTGGAGATAGTCTCTTGATTAAACTTAAAATATAAGCCATAGCTATTAATTTAACCTGGGGCAGTGTTTGTAGAGGAATAAGACGGTGTTATTTTCTGGGTCTGTAGATTGTGAAGGAGCAAAAATGGCCTTTGCAGTGATATGTACTTCTTGTCAGATGTGGGAATTTAAAGAGAGTTTAAGGTTTACTGCGGATTATATCTGCCATAAATGCTGTTGGATGCGAATCTGATCAGATC
>NC_057720.1:36006184-36062135 GCF_004010195.1 Chiloscyllium plagiosum | reverse complement strand
GAAAGATGTTGTGAAACTTGAAAGGGTTCAGAAAAGATTTACAAGGATGTTGCCAGGGTTGGAGGATCTGAGCTACAGGGAGAGGCTGAACAGGCTGGGGCTGTTTTCCCTGGAGCATCAGAGGCTGAGCGGTGACCTTATAGAGGGTTTACAAAATTATGAGGGGCATGGATAGGATAAATAGACAAAGACTTTTCTCTGGGGTCGGGGAGTCCAGAACTAGAGGGCATTGGTTTAGGGTGAGAGGAGAAAGATATAAAAGAGACCTAAGGGGCAACATTTTCAAGCAGAGGGTGGTATGTGTATGGAATGAGCTGCCAGAGGAAGTGGTGGAGGCTGGTACAATTCAACACTTAAAAGGCATTTGGATGGGTATATGAATAGGAAGGGTTTGGAGAGGTATGGGCCAGGTGCTGGCAGGTGGGACTAGATTGGGTTGGTATATCTGGTCGGCATGGACGGGTTGGACCGAAGGGTCTGTTTCCATGCTGTACATCTCTGACTCTATAACTCTAGGTGGGGTTGTACACTATGCTCAGTTTTTGCTTTTGTAGTCAGGATGTCATCTAGACTCATTATTTAATATCATGCAGCATCATATTAGGCGTTTAACTAATTGAACTATGTCTTTTCCATTGAAGTATCACAATTAGATATGGATTTTGAAGTGGGCTAAAGCAATCTGCTTGGGTAGCCAACAGTATCATTGAAAGCATGTTATAAAGCATTCTGAATCAATACTTTACATGTGTGAACATAATAAAACACAGATTCACTAGGGTCTTCAAATTCATCACTATCTGTTACATGCTCCTTGACTTATTCATTCAGAGAACTTCAGCACAATGACCCTGAAATTAGACCTCCATTGTCCCCTTGCGTTTCATGCACAAAAATGTTAGAACATACCCAATTTTATGAGTATGCCAATTCACTATACAGTACATTATACAATGGTCAATACAGCTTTGACTTTGCTCTATTGAAACTACATTTCTCTTACTATTATCTTTTCCTGCACCATCCAGAGAATAATCACTGGACTGGGCTGAAATACAATATAGGCAAATGTAAGACATTAGAAATTGTTGATTGTGTGCACCTAATGTACTTACGTCAGTGCTGTCCCTAGTAACAAAAATAATGTGTGTGTATATATAACTTATAATATTCCTTTTGGGTGCATCCTCCGTAAGAAGCTGACAACTATGAATGGGAATCTCCTACCATTGAATAGACCTTATATTTTCTTGATGATGTATTGGTTCTGTTACTGGTTTTATCATATCAGATGCTGCAAGAACTTGTGTAATTCTGTTAGTTCACTGGAATGGGCATACTAATGGAGGAAGCTGGATGAATGAGCGACACAACAGTTTAATTTAGGTTTGCATTATCCATAACTCTGGTGTAGTGGATTCCAACAACATCTGTATGGGAGCGAATCTCTGTGTAAGAATGAAGTTTGAGAGGACTCAAACATGTCCACACTTGCACTTGCCTTTCTTTCTTTAAGATCATTTTTAAACCTATCTTTTTCACTAAGTTTTTTGTCATTCCCTCGAATGAGTGCTCCTTTGGTCTTGTATAGGGTTTTGGCCGATTGCATATTGGAATGTCTTCTGTCAAAGGCATTTGTAAGTTGCTGTACCACAATGTAAGTGTTTTTTGTTAATTATTTGGCTCCTGTCCTGTGTATTATGGTGCGCAATCCCCTCTATAAATGTTTCTTTAACAATCATCAAGATACTGACAACAGCAATATAAATTTTGGCACATTTCCTCCCTAAGTGCATTGTGGGTGACAGAAAATGGTTAAATGAGGATAGCTTGCGTAAACTTGCATTGTATTTTGTTGAGTTTAGAAGGATGGAGATAATTAATTCTGGCACTGAAAATGTTTTTTGAAAATAGTCTGTGTAGTTGCAGAGAAGCTACTAAATTACAGCTGTATCATTCAACTAAAAACAAAGGATTTGTTTTCCCACAAAAGATGATGAAAATATGAAATTTAATCTGCCAAATTATTATTGCTGTTTGATGGAATAAAATTTTCACTGCTGTGATTGAGAACTTTTTATTCCTTAAGGATATCAAGGTGCTAAATAGCACAAAGCTATTGATTAGCATAATCAAACAGAATAGGGGACAAGCTCAAGGGGATGAATGGTCTACTTCTGATCCTATTCTACACTTCATAGAGACATTGAGGTATACAGCATGGAAACAGACCCTTCAGTCCAACTCATCCATGCCAACCAGATATCCTAAATAAATCTCGTCCCGTTTGCCAGCATTTGGCCCATATCCCTCTATACCCTTCCCATTCACATACCCAACCAGTTGCCTCTTTCATGTTGTAATTGGGAAGTAACCTTGTTTATTACATCTTAAGAGCAAGACCAACTCCACTAAAATAGGCTGCATGCCTATTTCAGAGAATGCCAGGTCAAGGAAATGTTTAGTTTATTGTTAACCTTAACCAGTGCATGAATGGTTACTTCTCTTATGATAGAGTCATAGAGTTGTACAGCATGGAAAAAGAACCTTCAGTCCAACTCATCAATTCTGACCAGATATCCTCAATTAATCTAGTCCCATTTGCCAGCATTTGGCCCATATCTCTCTAAACCCTTCCTGTTCATGTACCTATTCAAATATCTTTCGAATGTTGTAACTGTGGCCTCCTCCACCACTTCTTCTGGCAGCTTATTCCTTGCTAAGATTCCTGCTAAGATTCCTTCTTCTGGCAGCTTATTCTGCATGAAAAGGTTGTCCTTTAGGTCCCTTTTCAATCTTTCCCTTCTTACCTTAAACCTATGCCCTCCAGTTTTGGACTCCCCACCCTGGGGAAAAGACCTTGTCTATTTAGCCTATCCATGCCCCTCATTACTTTATAAGCGTCTATAAAGTCACCCCTCAGCCTCCAACGCTCCAGGGAAAATACCCCCAGTGTATTCAACCTCTCCCTATAGTTCAATTTTCCAACCCTGGCAACATCTTCATCAATCTTTTCTGAACCCTTTCAAGTTTCACAACATTCTTCCTATAGCAGGGAGAGCATAATTGCACAAAATATTCCAAATGTGGCTGAACCAATGTCCTGTACAGCTGCAACATGACCTTCTAACTCATATACTCTATGCACTGACCAATAAAGGTAAAAAGATGAGGACTGCAGATGCTGGAGATCAAAGCCAAAAAGTGAGGTGCTGGAAAAGCACAGCCAGTCAGGCAGCATGCGAGGAGCAGGTGAATCAACGTTTCGCGCATGAGCTCTTCATCAGGAATGAAGAGTGGCCCAAGGGGGCTGAGAGATAAATGGGAGGGGGGGTGAAGGTAGTGGGGAATACAATAGGTAGATGAAGGTGGGGGTTGATGGTGATAGGTCGGAGAGGAGGGTAGAGTGGATAGGTGGGAAGGAAGATGAACACGTAGGACAGTTCAAGAGAGCATTGCCAAGTTGGAAGGTTTGAGCCGGAATAAGATGGGGGAGGGGAGATGAGGAAATTGGTGAAATCGACATTGATCCCCTGTGGTTGGAAGGTCCCAAGGCGGAAGATGAGGCGTTTTTCCTCCAGGCATCGGGTGGCTGTCCACTCCACGCTCCTCTCTGACCTATCACTCTCCGTCCCCAGCCCCTACCTACCTATTGCATTCCCAGCTACCTTCCCACAGCCCCAACTCCCCAATTTATCCCTTAGCCCCCTTGGGCCACCCCCACATTCCTAATGAAGAGCTCATGCTCGAAACGTGAACTCTCCTGTTCCTTGGATGCTGCCTGGCTGGCTGTGCTTTTCAGCACCACATTTTTCAGCACTGACCAGTAAAGACAAGTATACCAAACACCTTCTTCACAATACTATCTACCTGTGACTCCATTTTCAAGTAACTATTCACCTGCACTCCAAGAACTCTTTGTTCAGCAACACTACCTAGGACCTTATCATTAAGTGTATAAGTCCTGCCCTGAGTTGCCTTTCCAAAATGGAGCACCTCACATTTATCTAAATTAAACTCCATCTGCTACTTCTCGGCCCATTGGCCTACCTGATCAAGGTCCCATTGTACTCTAAGGTAACCTTCTTCTCTGTCCACTACACCTCCAACTTTGGTGATATCTGCAAACTTACTAACCATACATTCTATGTTCACATCCAAATCATTTATATAAATGACAAGAAGTAGTGGACTCAGCACCGGTCCTTTTGGCACACCATCGATCACAGGCCCCCAGTCTGAAAAGTAATCCTCCACCACCACCATTTGTCTTCTTCGTTCGAGCCAGTTCTGTATCCAAATAGCTAGTTCTCCATGTATTCTGTGTGACCTAAGCTTGCTAACGAGTCTATCATGTGGAACTTCGTCGGATACCTTATTGGAATCCATATAGATCACATCCACCAGTCTATCCTCATCAATCATCTTTGTTCCTACCACACCTCTACCCACCATAACGTGGTTTTCTCTCTTAATACCTGGCCAGCCTATTCTATTGTATATCTTATTTTTAGAACATTTTTTACTGTTTTTATTTATGCCAACTTTCAGTCCTTCTTCATATTCTCTTTGTCTAATATTTTTGACCCTCTACTATGTTAAGCAAAAGAGTGTACAACTAATAATCAATTTCCAACTAAATGTCCAGTTCTTAGGAAATTCCACAATACTGCAAAACAGAGCTAATTTGCCTAACCAATATTAAGGGTTCTACATTTGTGGAAGACATAGTATTCATCTGCATTTTGATGTGTTGGGAAGATGCCCTTCTCTTTTAAGGACATTAATGAACCAGTTGGGTTTTTATGACAATCTGACAGCTTTCATTGCATTTTTCACTGATGAAGGTTTACAAATCATGAATTTGTTTTAAAATTCAATTTCCCAACAGGGAATTCTGAGGCTTGAATTCACAAATTGCTAGGCTACCATGTCTGGCAACATTTTACCTGCAGATTTTATCTACATTAATTGTGTTATCAAAATAGCTGGTGTAACTGCTCATTAAAAAATAATATATTTGACAATTAAAAATGAATTAATAGTACTTAAGTTGGAAGTTTAAAAATATGTTTGAGAATATTGTTTTAATTTGGATCAGGGATTGAACCTATGTTGTAATATTCTTTTACTTGAAGAGTTGCACTATTTAGGAGTTTCTAATCTCTGACCAATCACCCAAAGAAGGGAGTGTCAGAGAAGGAAAGGGATGTGAGGAACTCTCACCTGCTTTCCATCAGCTGGCTAAAAAAATCAACTTCTTTGGAAACTAGGGAGAGGATTATCAATCTACCCACCTTTCTGGGAATAGTGTACTTTACAAAAACTGGACTAGAAGGAAGAACCAGAAAAGTCGAAATGAGCCACTAATTTTTTTTTTAAGTATAAACAATAGGTATGCAAAATATTTATGTTCCATCCTCTATTCTGAGGTTTAATTTCTGTGCCAAATAATCACTGGCAATATTTCAATGAGGGAAAAATAAGGTTTGAGGGTTAAGAGGTAATTGTTTGGTGTGACAGGATAACGAGTGGTTTAAAAGATGCAGTAAAATGTACAGCATTTAATAGATGCTAAGTACAGCAAATGTTACCGAACACAAAGAAATACATTTTCCTGCACATGCATGAGTGGAGTCATTGCACTTGACTTCATTTTGGTTCACTTTGGCCTTCCTCTCTTCAAATCTAATTTTATAGTAAAGTGGATATTGAATCAGGTGCTGCTGACAACATTTCTTCTAAAGTCAATTGTACCCTTAAAAAGTTTAACAGAAAAATAGTTCAATTAACCATTGTAACCAGAATAATGATGCACTTTTCAATTATAAATACATTGTTTCTGGTACAGAGAGCCTCTACCCTTGTCATCAAACTAACCTGTTATAAAGACGTCTTTATATGGTGAGAAGCTAGTCTTAAAGAAATGCAATAAATAGTATTATTTATTTAGTTGTAACTGGCAATGATCATTACATTAGAAATGGACCTCTGGTGTAGTGGTAGTGTTCCTATCTCTGGGCCATTAGACCTGGGTTGAAGTCCCACCTGCTCCAGCATCCTGAAACATTTGATTAAAAATACCTATAATGCATTCGAATTTAGACACAGAATGCAAACTGAAAGCAGGTTTGCAAAAACTATGATAAACAATCTTTGGCTTACTGTTTTTCAAAAAAATGAATGGTTATAAAAAAAATTTGTTGCTGAGACGGACAAATTGCCATATCCTAAAATTGGTCTTTGTGAACTAGATTGTTCTGATGTAAATCATAGTTTCCAATTAGGAATGCTGCAGGCATTTTTACCAGAAAATTATGTTACCAGAAGGACAATGATTTTTAAAATGTGTTTCCCGTGGCAAGGACTTGTCAGAATTGTAGGTTCCTGTAATAAGTACAGGTTTCTTGTAATGTCATGAGAGACAAGTGGTATTAATTTGAATAGAGAATCAAATTAACTCTTTCTAGCCCAGGGGCCAGATTTTTAACTGGGCTGTTAAGAACCATGTAAAAGTTGACAGCAATCAAATGGCCTGATTTTGAAGGTTATAGCTGCTGTGCTTTCCTATACTGGAAAACATGAGCCCTGAGCTTCCTTACACATTTGGATGGGACTGCCAGTTAAAACATTGAGGGCGAGAGATTCCACAGTGGACGCAATCAGGAATCAAGATAAAAATTGTGTCTTAAACTTTAGCTTTTTTTTTAAGTACGGTTGCAGAGCAACTTCCCATTCCAAAATAATTACAATCATTAAATCTTCTGTGAATTATATCAACCAGGCACATAATTGAATTCAATTATTTACACATTAATTTTGAAAAAGAAATCATTGGTATATTCAATAGTGTAAACCTGAGACAAGTTAATAAATGCATGTGAAATACTTTTATCTAAGAATAATCATTTTTAATAAATGTCCAGTCTATCATCTATGACAACTTGTTTTCAATTATTTAACTTCTTAAAATTATAATGAACTATTAACTAGTTTTACAAGTGTACACTAGTCAGTTTCTTAGTATTATAAATATCTTTAAGAATTTAAAACTTTTAAACCACGTCTACTAGTGTGTCTTAAATATTACTTTTTAGAGTCCTATTGAACACAACAGTTGCAATCAAAAGAAAGCCATAGAGTTTGTTATTCACAGAGTAGCCAATTTTGAGGATGAGTTGGCTTCCAAGCACTATTTTTAAAGCATATTAAAGACAGTTGAGACTCAACTTACATGCAATGTAACTTGCATTTAAAATTCCACTGGCTTGGCAAATATTTGAGAGCCAAACTCAAACTCCAGGTCACAATGTCTGAAGTACCATGTGGAATTTGAAATAAGAGCATTTCAATACTGAGAAGTGGAAGGTAATGGATCACATCCTTTGGTGACTCTGAAGTGCTCAAAGGAAAGGCTTCACTCAAAATTCCACAAAGTATGCCCCAATCTTAAACTATTGGCCAACTGTTTTTCAGAATTCTTTTGGAATAATAAAAGGACAAGCATAAATGCATCAAATCCAATTGATGAATGATGACAGAAGGATAGACAACAGATATGCTAGAGCAGACTGCCATAAATTTGGTTTTACAATTCATCAGCATTTATACTCTGTACTTCGACAATTAGCAACAGATGAGGATAATAAAACCTGAGTTTTATCTGTTCTGATTTTGATTGGTAATGTTTATCAAGACAAACAAGTGCCAAAATATTGACTTGTTCCACCATTCCACATCTCAAAACAGACCATAAAGCTAGGAGTAACTATAGTACATCTGCTCATTTTTTAGCACCACATTGAAAATCTCACACAGAGGAAGTATAACAATAGAGCAGTGTGCTATTTTGTACAGCCTGGTAACCTGCGCAAAAGGCTAGAAATAAATCTAGTTTCACTTGAATAATTATACATGATTCATGAACTGGGAGGGAATGTCTATCATATGGAGGCAGTGAAAGGTGCACCTAAGATTGAATGAGCTGAGGAGGAGAAAAAGTTAAAATACTTTGTTCACCATTACAATGCAAAACACACCACAGCTGACCTCATTCTCTCTTCACTCTATGTTTCTAGAAACATATCTGCACAGGCGAATCCAGTTGAGATCCCTGGACGATTGCCAGCATTGGAATTATTAGATCAGAAAAAATATTAAACATCTTCCTAATTTCAATGGTTCAGTTATTTATTAGGAAAATTTTGTGAATCTAATAAATTTCATGGAATATAATTCTCTGCAATATCTTCTTTACTTTTGTTCCTTCATTGACCAGGAGGCAATTCCACACTGACACTGCTTTACATACTCCAGAGTTGACCCTGTGCTGTTCCTTAATTAAGTCCTTTTGTTTTAATATGGCAGGGCCAGTTGGCTGGGTTTTCATCCTAAAGCCAGGTAACAGGAGTCGGGAAATTTCCTACTTTAGCTGGCCTTTGCTGTGAAGAACTCCCTACAAAGACAGGCTTTCTATTTTAGGGGGTTGGTGTAAATAGGCATCTTGCCCACTATCTCCAGAAAAAATTGAGAGACAGCCATAAGAGCTGCTGCGTGCAGATGGTGGCTGTTCAAAGGGTCCACTTTGATGATCTTGGATTTCATCCCAGTTTCAACAGAACAAATAAAACAGAAAACACCCTTCTAGCATTTGCCCCAACCACAATCTCCATGCCCTTTCCACGTCAATTTATGTCCCACCAGCAAACGCTCTAGATTCTCATACTTCCCAGGCACTTTTCTAAGCCTGTAATAAAAGCAATCAAACAGACTTTCAAAGTATCCCTGTAGCAGAAACTGCAAGTATTTCACACCTCTTTGCGTAAATAAACACTGAGCAATTGAGAAATAGATTTCAGAAATCAAATAACATGTTCCGTTGGGTGCAGCTGTTTCGACAGATGAATGAATTTCTGGCATCTCATCCAGGCCTTTTCATACAGACTTGGCTGACTGGGTTCCCCACATCTAAATGTAGAAAGTCTCATGGTGCTTCCTGAAGAAGGGCTTATGCCCGAAACGTCGATTCTCCTGTTCCCTGGATGCTGCCTGACCTGCTGCGCTTTTCCAGCAACACATTTCCAGCTCAAGGTGCTTCACACAAGTATTATCAGATAGAATTTGATAATACTGGTAACTTGGTTAAACAGGCAGATAAAGATTATATTAAAGAAATAGAAGTAGAAACATGAAGATCCATAGGGACAGAAATCTAGAGTATAGTGCCTAACCAGCAGGAGGCCTAGCTGCCAAAGGAGTGGTGAAGGAAGTAGATTAGCAAGAAGCCAGAGTTAGTGGAACACAAACTCAGAGCAAGGTGAGAGGAGGTTAGCAAGATAAAAATGCGGAAAGACATGGTGGGATTTTAACATAAGGATGAGAATTTCCAATTTAACATACTGCCGAACAGTGAGCGCAAGAATGACAGGAGAACGGCGATTGAGAATGAGACAGAGATATGTTGGAATGCAACAACACCAGGATAATACAAAAGCAGCTCAGGGGTCAATGATCAAAATAACTGAACTGTTTAGTCGATATTTGTATCTTATTTTATTTTTAACACAACAAAATTAAAGCTGAGACAGTTATTAGCCACTTTACTGCAATTGATTTTTCCAGTTTTTCAACACGTCTCCAAAAATCATGTAAAGAAGCCATTATGGTCACTAACTTAAGTCAGTATTGGAGTCTTCATTTTATAAATGGAAAACTATAATTTTGAGATTGTAATTTTGCATCATTAAAATATTCTCTGATAGCATAGGGCTTTTCTTAAACTTAGAGACCTAATTCAATCTTCTAACATCTAGGAAGTATGCATCTACATCCCCATAAGCTCAGTTACATTACAAAGCTTGAAGTTGAACACCGGATATCTTAAGAATCCCTTAAGAGGAACATATACAATATTTCTTCCAGCTGCACACAGAACCCACAATAAAAACCTGTATGTTCAGATTTCTCCAAACCAGACCACTCTTTCCATAATAGGATTTTTAACAATGAGGTAACCATATTGTTGCACATCAATATTGTAACCAAATCCATTCCTCCGAAATAGCTAACTAATTAAAAGCTGGTGAGGTCTAAATAATTAATCTCCTTAACTTTTATTGATTTGACACTTTTGTGGTGGGGGATTACTGCTACTAAATTAAAACAGCTTCCTATAGTCACTGTAATTGAGGCAAAATCTGAGACATAGGAGTGAAACAAAATATACTTCAAAACTAAAATTATTGGCACTTTGAACATTTGATTTATTTTATGGTTTTGAAATGCAGATCTTAAGGTGCCCTTGGAGAGAAGAAAAGGAAACAGCACAAGACAAGCACTAAGACAGGCTGGAGTCATGGAAGCTTGGACAGATTGATATCAATGATCAAGGTAGTTTTCTCCCACCCTAATTATTTGCTTGACTGTATGTTCCAACTCCTGTAAAACAGGACTCAGTATAAAAAATGTGTTATTGAATTAAGAGCAGGATGCAAGAGTGAACCAATTGTTTCTCCAGGTCTTTAAATACAATGATACTCTCTATTCTTCAATATGAATCATATTTGTGATCATTTTCTGAATTTGTGATCTGTTAATGTCTGAAAATATATGGCAGGAATTTGGATTTTAATTTAAGACTTTGCTTTTTGCCAAAACCACCATTAGGTTGTGCAGTGACCGGCATGCTCAGAAAGAGCCTTGGCAAGCTGTGCAGTGTGTGTGCATGTGCTCTTATATGTGTGTGCATGCGTGTGTGAGAGTGGGGAGGTGTGTGGATATGTTGAGTATGTTTTGCATGTGTGCATGAGGATGGGTGATCAGCAATCAGAGGAAGTCAGGGGTGACGTAGGGCTTGATGGTTGCATTGCAACACAATGGTGTGTGACTGTCACAATTTGCATATACACAGATGACAGTGGCCAACTTTGCCGGCCATCTTAGAGTTACACCTTCTCTGTTAATTCAAATAATTGGAACATTGTGGGCAGCATATACCATAAGTTTAAAAACATGATTTGAGCCCAGAAGGCTTTCTGGCACAAGTCAAGAAAATTAGAATCACAAAAGTAGAGTAAAAGTCTATTTGGCCAATTGATTCCATTGCGATGATATGCGCTTTTACGCGGGGTTTGTTTTGTCCTGTTTCTCTTCAAGAAAGATGTTATAAACCTGGTGCCAAATGTAAAGCAGAGTAAACAACATCATTTTTTTTTTATAAATTAGACAAAAGGAAGAGTGGGTGAAGTCAAGTTCATACAGACCCAGGCTTTTAGTTTTGCTTTCAGTTGTTGAAGTTGGGGGTTTTGGAGTTGAAGCTGCTAGATACAACGCTCCCTTGCCACCACAAAAAGCTTGAGTTCTCTCTCTCTACTGCTAGATTCATCCTGTCGGTGTTCCATCTCATGGACCGGCAGAGATATCAAGTGAAGGAAATTTGTTTTGCCTTTCCAAAGGATGTGTTTATGGGATGCTGGTGTATGAGATGAGTAGTAGTTATAATATATATTATTTTATTAAGTATTTTGTTAGAGTTAAAGTTATGTCAATTATTATTTTTTGTTTATACTTTAACTGTGGTGTAAGAATAAAATGTGCTTTGCTTGAAGTCCAGGGGTTTGACCAATTACATGACATCTGGAACTTGAAATAAGATAAAAGTTCGGGTATAGGTTATCTCCTTAATATATTTTGAGGGATTTGGTCTGGTCCATAATATCATGCTGGTTAGTACCATTCTTTCTTCATAGTCCTGAAAATTCTATTCCTTTAAATATTTATCCAAATTCCTTTTGAAAGGCATTGCTAAACTTGTGTTCACCATCCTAGCTATCAGCGATTCCGAATTCTGACCATTTGTCGTGTAAAAATGCTTTTCCTCGTTTTGCCTGTGGCTGTTTTGTCAATCATCTTAAAACTGTGCCCTCGAATTATTGATTCATTGGGCCACTGGAAAAAGTTTCTCTTGTGTTATCCTATCTCATTTTTTTCAACATTTAAACACATCTGTGGAAACTCCTCCTAGCCTCCACTGGTCTAAGGAGTACAACTTGAGACTATTTGTGTAATTATACTCCTGCATCCCTAGAACTATTGCAAAAAGTCTTTTCCACAGCCACTTGAAAGCTTTCCTAATATTTATATTTCAGAATGGATTAGATTCATAACAAATGTTTCACATATATTTAGTATGACTTCCTGGCTTTTGTACTGTAGCCAGCTATCAGTCTAAAATCTTACATACTTTATGAACTATTGTTTAAGCTTTTCCATCTTCAAAGATGTGTGCGCAAATAATATACATTGCTTTGCACCTCTTTTAAATGTATACGATTTAATACGCATTTCTCTTCATCCTATCAAAATGTATCGTCTCACAATTTTCCGCATTAAATTTCATCTGTCACATGCCTGCCTGTTGCACCAGCTTGCCATGATTCCTGAAGTCAATTGCTATTTTTTTCTATGTTTGCTACTCTTCCAAGTTTATGCTATTTGCAAATTATGTCTATAATGTCACATTTTTCTGCTATCCCTTTAAACCCTCCTGTCTTATACTTTGCAGATTTAGAAACTATCAGCAGCTCTCACACCCTCCCCCCCCCCCCATTCACTAGTAAAAGAGTTTTGTGGAATAATCAAAATTTAGTATCAAAATCAAAGAAATATACACACCTATCAAATTTAATTCTTTGCAGCAACAAAAATTATTATGGGGTAACTATTTTAGCTTGTACCATGAAAAGAAAAAATGACAGAGTGAAAAGTACATTTAGACACAGTGACCAGCAAGATTCATTATTTCAACAAGGATACTAGTAGAATTCCCATGTGGATCAAAGAAATGAATAAAATTCTAACGAAATAGATTGAGGGAATTTGTTTAGCAGCATTTCAGTCATGTTACTTAGAATACTTTTAAATGATGAACATGCAGGGAAAATATGATGAACTCAGTTTAAATAAACAGAGACTTATATAAAGTAATAAGCAAGTTAATACTAAGACAAGGAGAAAAAAAAACAGCCTGTCAAAGAATAGGGCTCACTGGTTTGAATACAAGAAAAGGTGCCAAATGGGTAAGACAGAACTTGCATAGACAATAAAATAGTAAAACAAAATCTTTCAGTATCATAACAAGACAGCAGTGAGAGAAAAGAGGTAAACATTATAAAAGCAGCAAGAAGTCTTGAAATTGACGATAGGCATAAAATAATAAAAATTCATAAGGACTACTTCCTCTCAGGCCAAACATAAGTAAATGCCCTCCCCAAAAATACTGCAAATAAAATCAGCTTTATAAATTCAATTATAAATTTAATATATAGGGGCGGCACGGTGGCTCAGTGGTTAGCACTGCTGCCTCACAGCGCCAGGGACCCGGGTTCAATTCCCGCCTCGGGCAACTGTCTGTGTGGAGTTTGCATATTCTCCCCGTGTCTGCGTGGGTTTCCTCCGGGTGCTCCAGTTTCCTCCCACAGTCCAAAGATGTGCAGGTTAGGTGAATCAGCCGTGCTAAATTGCCCGTAAGGTTAGGTGCATTAGTCAGGGGAATGGGTCTGGGTGGGTTGCTCTTCGGAGGGTCGCTCTTCGGAGGGTCGATGTGGACTTGTTGGGCCGAAGGGCCTGTTTCCACATTGTAGGGAATCTAATCTAATTTATATAATTCTCATCATATGTGTTCCACACATATCTCTTGGACAGATGCCAAGAGATTCTTCTTGACACAAAGAGCCACCCATATGTAGAATTAACTTTTAAATAAAGCAGTATAGTACTGTTAGGTGAAGAGTTTCTAGCTTCTAACCTGATCTTGGAGCTTTAGCATTTATAAGCTGGTCCAGTTTGGTTTCTCATCAGTGGCAACTCCTAAGATGTTGTTAGTGGAGGATTCAGCAATGATAATTCCATTGAATGTCTTGGCAGATGATACGATTCTCCCTTGTTAAAGATGGCCATTGCCTGGCACTTATGCAGCAGTTAGCACTTGTGCCACACAGCCCAAGCCTGGACATTGTTCAGGTCTTATTGCATAGGGGCACAGATATTTTCACTATCTAAGAATTTATGAATGGTGCTGCATGTTGTAGAACCATCGGCAAACATGCCTAATTCTGACCTAATGATGGAGGTAAGGTCATTGATGGAGCATTTGAAGATGGTTGGGCCCACAACAGTATTCTAACATGCTTAGAGTGAGATGACTGACCTTCAACAACCATAACCATCTTCCCTATGCTGGTATGACTCCACCTTGATGGCTCTTTTCCTGTGCAACATTGTGTTTATCGAGTAACTGAATTTGTTTCCTCCAACCCCTACGGTACAGTTGGTTCAACTTTCATCAAAGACTGTGATGCTTTTGTGCCCACCTATCACCAATTTGGAAATCCAAATGCAAAAAAATACAATTGATGATGATAACTCAGACAAAATGATATTCATCTTTTGAAAAGAAAAGTATATCACTCTGCCAACTAATTTTTGCATTCCTTTTCACTTGAGTTTCAATTGCCTTTCCACATACATGTAATTATAATTAGGTTGAAAAGTAAGAACTATGCAATGAGAGAAATTTCTGTAACTTCATTACTTGTCTGGCGAGGAAAGTTTTTGTGCTTCTCATTCTGGAGTATTTGCTTAGAAATGAAATCAAAATTATTGTAACTTCATCAACTATTCTCAGCAGGGTTTACAAATTTGTACCTCTGCAGATGGCCTGCATTCTCTAACAGGAAGACACTGCTGTGAGGGGAAGGGAGATTTCATCAGTGATTGAGCATTCCGAGCCATGAAAGTGTCAGCTAAGGGTCCAGCACTGTTGGGAATGCATCGTGGGTGAAGGATGGAAGATGAAATATGGGAATGTTGAGAGAAAGGATACAGAACTGGCTCAAAGATAGAAGACAGAGGGTGGTGGTGGAGGGTTGTTTTTCAGACTGGAGGCCTGTGACCTGTGGAGTGCTACAAGACTCGGGGCTGGATCCACTACTTTTTGTCATTTATATAAATGATTTGGATGTGAGCATAAGAGGTACAGTTAGTAAGTGGACAGCTAAGAAGGTTACCTCAGATTATGATGGGATCGTGATCAGATGGATCAATGGGCTGAGGAGTGGCAGATGGAGTTTAATTTAGATAAACGCGAGGTGCTGCGTTTTGGGAAAGCAAATCTTAGCAGGATTTATACACTTAATGGTAAGGTCCTTGGGAATGTTGCTAAACAAAGAGACCTTGGAGTGCAGGTTCATAGCTCCTTGACAGTAAAGTCGCAGGTGGATAGGATAATGAAGAAAGCGTTTGGTATGCCTTCCTTTATTGGTCAGATCATTGAGTTGGGGTCATGTTGCGGCTGAACAGGACATTGGTTAGGCCACTATTTTGTAATTGCATGTGATTCTAGTCCCCTTTCTATCGGAAGGACGTTGTGAAACTTGTAAAGGTTTAAAAAAGATTTACAAGGATGTTGCCAGTGTTGCAGGATTTGAGCTGTTGGGAGAGGTTGAATACACTGAGACTGTTTTCCTGGAGGCTGAGGGGTGACCTTATAAAACCATGAGAGTCAGGGATAGGATAAATAGACAAAGTCTTTTCCCTGGGGTGGGGGAGTCCGAGAGGGCATAGGTTTAGGGTGAGAGGGGAAAGATATAAAAGAGACCTAAGGAGCAACTTTTTCACATAGAGGGTGTTACGTGTATGGAACGAGCTGCCAGAGGTAGTATGATGGCTAGTACAATCGCAACATTTAAAAGGCATCTGGATGGGTGTATGAATAGGAAGGATTTGGAGGGATATGAGCCGGTTGCCGTAAGTGGGACTAGATTGGGTTGGGCTATCTGATCGGCATGGACGAGTTGGACCGAAGGGTCTGTTTCTGTGCTATACACCTCTATGACTCTATGTAGTATTAACCCTGGGAATAATATTTAAATGGCCATGATGGGAAGGTCGCCAGTACTGTGATAATAACAAGGTCTAGTCTTAATCTGATGCCAAATCCAATTTGAAATCCCAAACAAATATTCTAGAATTTCCCTCTCTCACATACCTCAGTCTGATTATTTTCACTGCTATTTAATAATATGTCTAATACTAAGGACTCATTATTATTACTGACAGCATAATCTGAGGTAATTACAGATCAGCAGTATCCAATGCAAAATGAAAGCTTGCAAATAAAGTTCTCATGTCTTTGCAACTTTCATGTAATCAATTTTAAAGGTAAAATTCAGTTTAAATTAATGTCGTTTATTCTTTAGTGAAGCATTAAATATACATGAATGTCCACTGTAGCAGATGTTTTATTTTTAAAGGCAATAAGGGTTTACAGATGTGTATTTATTAGTGAGTCTTGTTAATATCCAAATACAATATGCTGCTGGCAGAGTTAAATGTTTTCTCTAATCTTCTGTGTTGCCTGGCTTTCCGACTGCAAAGGCTTTCAAAATTGTTCAAGTGATCTCCATACCTCAGGCAGAATGTGACTCAGTTGCATCTATTGGAAACCTTTTCTTGACACCCTCTGGCAGTTTAAAAAAATTTGTTATGTTTAGGTTTTTTTCAGGTAGTTTATAATAGATTGGTATATAACAAACAAATGTACATTCAAAAGTCAATTGTGCAGTAAGTGATCACTACTGGTCACTGTCTGCATGTAAAAATGTAACAGATTGATTTAATGTGTAAACCTGGAAGTGTGTTTAAAATTTGGATTTTAAGGAACAGTTATGGGTATTGTTAAAATATTTCCCTTAAAGTTATATCCAAAGCAATTTTTTTTTTTTTTACAGGTGTGCTATTATCTGTTACTTTTATTACCCGCTTTTTGTCAAACTTTTTTTTAAAAAAATTCAATAACTTATTTCTTCTTTTGTGTCTCTTTCAAATCAATCCTCTTGCTCCAATTTTGAATGTTGTGATATTGGAAGACCTTGGTATAGTGGTAGTATCATGGACTAGTAGTTATCCAGACACCCAGGCTAAAGATCTGAGGGATATGAGTTCAAACTTCCCCACGACGGTTGATGGAACTTAGTTTCTAGAATTGTGGAATTTAATGGTATTTTGGCAATGGTGACTAGGACACTGCCATCAATTGTCATAAAGAGCCATCGCTTCACTTCCTTTAAGAAGGAAAGCTGCCATCTGTACCTGGTCTGGCCTACATGTAACTCCAAACTTAGAGCAGTATGGTTCACTCTTCATTGTCCTCTGAAATGGTCTAAAAAGCCATTCATTCAAGGGCATTCCAATGAGGAATGAGCAACAAATGCCCAGCCAGTGAAAATTACATGTCCTGAATGAAAAAAAATCTTTGAGAAGGGAAAACTCTGAAAAAATATTACTTACTTTTTCTTATAAGTTGATTAATTTGATTAATCATAATGTTAAGTATAAATTTGGAGAATAAAGACAGGTGATGGGGTTGTCATACGTGTGCTCATTCTTCATGAAAAATCCTTGAAATGGCAGGAGGTGTCTGCGACTACGCACTTGGAAATACCAAGACTTCCACTTTGAGGCAACCAAGTGCTAAGCTGTATGTGCTGCTGTATCATTACTACCACTGTGAATGCATTCTTTACATTCTCAAGCTTCTACTCCCATGAATTAACTAATGCCTTGACATTTGTAGCTCTGCAGCCCAATAGTTCCTCCTCCACCTTTGAGGAAGCAATAGATTTCTCAGATGTGAATCTGTTTTACGTGCTCCCTCCATCAGTTACTCCCACCTAATTCCACATAGTCTGTATCCTCCCATGCTATATCAGATTTCACCATTATATTTGGTGTTGTTCCTCTTCACAACTAATATTCGACTGTGTCCCAGTAAAAAGGCTCCAATCTCCACCCTTGTGCTTTCTGTCTTCCCCAATACAGCATGAACTGTCTCCTGATAACCCCCTTGACAGAATGATATGAAAGGATACCCTTGACTAAGCACCACCCATGCTCCGACATCTCGACTGCTCTTCAACAGACACAACTGTAATCCTCGACTGTTGGACCTGACCTACAGGACTAACTCAATTCTTCAACTGCAAGGAAATGGATTCCCAGAATTTGATTGCACCAAGAATCCGACTGACCTTGGCCAACCCCCAAAATCAGATGATTTCTTTCACTGAATGTAGTCTCACTCTCTGACTGCTCAGAGTTCCCCTTGACTGGACAAAGGACTCTTCATCTTAGACTTTCAGACAGAGCATTTAGTTGAAGCACATGGAATGTGTTTGCTACAGAGGCTGTTGGCATATGCTGTGGATATGATATTGATTCAGGACAATGCCACACAACAACATGCCCACTCCCTCGCCAAGCTGCCTGGCTTTCTGTCTGTGCTAAGCAGCAAGTCAGTGCAGAAATGCTATAAGCCTGTCAGTTCTGAATGAAATGACAATGCGCTAAAAGGCAAGGGAAGCCAGAGATGTCAGAGTGTCAAAGTAATTGCTAAGAAAGCAAACTAACAGCCCTGCGTTTCAATCTGTTCAGGTGCCTGAGGCATATGTGTGTTTGTCCCTGCATGCAGAGTGACTTGTCAGGAGCATTGCAATGTGAGGAATAGGTGAACGCCAAAGTGCAGTAGAGAAGTGTTGAAGTGTATTCTGAGTTAGTGCAAATTCTGCCATACAATATGTGAGGCTGGTGTTTTGCTGATGCCAAGGGGATCTATGGACAAAGGGTGGAAGCAGTTGCTGCCCAAGGACTGTGTTGTGAGATGCCATTGAATGGACCTGAACCTGAAGACCAATGACACAGCCAGTGAACTTTTGCTGTTAGGTAACCGTACTGACTTTCAAGTCAGGAATTGGTGCCATTTCATTTCTCATGAGTGTATGAGAGATTCACAAACTGCATTTTAATGAGGCAAGATTAGCTGATAAGGAGATGAAAATGCACAGAAATAAAGTGTTTGTCACTTCCTCACAAGCTCTGAGGAATAGTCACTCAACCTGAAACATTAACTGATTTCTCTCCACAGATGCTGCCAGAGCTGCTGAACTTTTCCAGCAATTTCTGTTTTTATTTCTGATTTACAGCATCTGCAGTTCTTTCAGTTTTTTATCCTGTATTATACACTGCATCTTTTTAAGACAACAGCCTCACGAACTTTAGACCACTTCGACCCAGTCAACGAAAGAGAAATGAAGGCAGCATTCTTTTACCCACAAGTATCACAGAAGGGATGCTGGAGGTGTTAGTAATTGGTTGGGAGACTGGGGACTTAAAAATTCACAAATAGAATGTAATACGATTAGAGGGCGTACAAGTGTTGTCCCCTGGGGACCTGCCCTGAGACTAGGTTATCATCATGTACTTCTATGACATGAAATAAAGAAATAAAGCATTGTGTATCCAATTTTCAAGATGATATGAAATTTGGAGTCTGTTATGGGGATGGAATAAGATATCAGAAAGGGTCATAGATGGATGGATTAGGTAAGTGGACAAAGCTGTGGTAGATGGAGTTCAATGAAGGCAAGTATGAGGTCAACCACTTTGGATCTGGGAAGGACAAATTGTCATAATGGTGCTAGGCTGGGAACAATAATGAGCAAATGGATTTAGGTATCCAGGTACACTGATTAGTAAAAGCTAATGCATAGGACCAAAACTATTCAAAAACGCGAATGGAATATTGACCTCCATATCAATGGGGCTGAAATATCAAGAGGAGGATTTGATGCTTCAATTGTGCAGAACCTTGATTGGATGAAATTTTGAGTACTGCATATAGTTCTGCAAAATCTCAAAAAAGGCGAAATGGTCTGTATTGGGTGTTGGTGGCAGAAGATGCACTGATTCTCTCCAGTATTATATTCGGGCTGAAAGGGCTAAATTTTAGAGTAACTCGAGACACGACAAAAGTCCACACCAATGTTTATGTTCCACTTGAGACTTCTCCTATTTTTTGCTCATCTAAATCCACCATTGTAACCATCTATTCTCTTCTCCCTCAAAACACTTGTCTAATTTACCCTTTAATGCATCTATACGACTCTCTTCTTGCTTTAGAGGAACAGATCCCAAAGCTTTCCATCAGGGGTGGATTTATCTTATCCAACATCTCAGTGCATTGTAGACTAATGGATTGTGATTGTTTGCCATTACTAGTCACGTGTTCTATATTTTTGCATCACTTGATTACCAAAACGGTGATTTACAGTACAAATTAGCAGAAGCATGGCTCTTTTCATACAAAAATAGAAGATAGTAGCAGAGTGGGCCATTTGATCCCTTGAGTCTGCTCCACCCTTCAATATGATCCTGGCTGATCAAGCTCATTAGCCTAATCTCACCCTTCCCCCATGTCCCTTGACCCCTTCAGCTACAAAAGCTACGTCTGACTCTTCTTGAAAACAATGTTTTGGCCGCAACCATTTTCTATGGTAGTGAATTCCACAAGGTGGCCATGCTCGGGCTGAAGAAATTTCTCATTACAGTTCTAAAAGGTTTAACCTTTGTCCTTAAACTATGACCGCTGGTATTGGACTCCCCCACCATTGGGAACATCCTTTGTACAAATAACCTGTCAAGTCTTGTTAGAATTTTATAGGTTTCTATGAGATCCCCCTCATCCTTCTAAACTCCAATGAATACAATCCTAACCAACTCAATTTCTCCTCATATGTCAGGACTGTACACCCTCTATAGCAAAACCATCTTTCCTCAGATAAGAAGACTAAAACTGCACACAACACTGCAGGAATGGCTTCATCAATGGCCTGAACAATTGCAACATATTTTCTAGTTAGCAATTCCTATTTTCCTGTGTGATCGATGTTCAGTTAATTGATCTTCATGGTTCGTTTGGGGATATAACTAGAAATTGACAAGTGCCACAAGCTCCTTAATATATATTTGCAGGAAGCCAGGGCTTTGATGTAAGGTCCCATCCAAATGTCTGCACCTCTAACATTTATTATTCAATACTGTACTCAAGCGCCAGCTTGAATTATTTACTCAGGACCTGGAGTGGGCCTTGAATTGGCAATCTTCTTTGTTTCAAAAGGAGCTTTGCCACCAATTGAATCAATCTGAAATTTATAAATTTATAATTCAGCTCTATTTAATTAAACAACAAAAAAATGCTGAAAAGAGAAATCAAGGCAAGTTTTCTTCACTGAAATGCCAGAAATATTCAAAAATTTTAAAGTAACAAAGTTTGAAGTGAGAAATGAAAAGTTATAGATAAATATTCAACCTAAAAACAAGGCACCTTGTTTCAACTTTATGACAAAATTTGTGAATAGATTTTACAAGTCTCATTCATAATAACTTCAACAGAAAGGAAAATTAAGTACGTACTTAAACGGGAACAAGTCTGTTTGTTTCTCAGTCACATCAAAGTTGAACCTTACCCCACTGTGCCTTATTTCTGGTAGAAAAGTATCAAAATCATGAGGGAGATTCAAATCACATTACATATTTTGTTTGTACGAATCATTACTGCAATCATCTTTTGACTAGTACCTTGCAAAATTTAGAATAACAACCTCATTTCACAAATGTACTTCAGGCAAGATATAAATAAAAAGGAAATTTTAATTATTGCACTGCATTGTAGTTGGGCAATTCAGATAATCTTATTGCAGATTATTCTGATTAGCAGCAACTCAGCAATATATCCAAACAACATGACAATTGAACTTGGACTTTCTTTCCACATAATTGCATGGTTCCACATAATTGCATGATTTTAGATGAATGGTAAATCTAATGTACTCACCAATCCCACTATGTAGTTTGCCAATATGTTGTAAATTCAAGCCTTTGATCATAAATGGCAGTCCGCTCTTTGGATAATCCCCCATCGCAAAGCTGTATGCCTGCGGGGTGGGTCAGAAAAAAATAAAAATGTATAGCTAACAAAGAATTATGCATTTAACGCAAAATATTGTCAGCACTGGAAATCAGATATAACCAGAGAAATTCTGGGAAGTATTCAGCAAATCATGGAACATAAATGGAGACAGAAAGAGAGCTAATGCTTCAGGGTGATGATAGTTCATAAGAACTGGTAGTTGTTAGAGATTAAGAGGGCTAAATTGGACAATGTTGTAAAATAGGAGCAGGTATTATGACTGCTTCTGATGCAGGCAGCTTTCTTGCACTGCCTGCTAATTTCCATGACTGCTCTGTTCCACCAGTGCTAAATATGATGTTCAGTGACTGCTTGCCTCAGCATGAGATCCAAGTTCATACAAACATTAAACCATTTAAAGCTAGCCTGCATTGCTTAAAGGGAGGTGAATTCTGACTGGAGCATTGCTGGAATATTTGTGGAAAGGAATGTGAGGAGGAAGAATCGTAAATTATGGTGCATCAAAGGAGCAAGTCAATACTAACGATCTCTGATAATGCACTGAATGCATTGGTGGAGAAGGTGGAATGGGCGAATGATATATCCATAGGCGACTAGCAGCCCTGCCTGTTAGCAGCATAACTTGCTGTTTATTTGCAAAACGGCCTCAATTTGGCCCAATCGGAGGGCACGTGTGGGCACAGAATGGGGGGACGTCAGGTGGCTGCTGCACACCACAACCTGTTCTCAGCTCCAACACTCTTGACAATCCAATGATCTTCCCAAAAATATCACTAACTTCTCGCCAGTACTGTTCTTTATGGCTGTGCTGCTTTGGTCTCCAGTGACACAACATGTAGCTAAGGCACCAACCACTAATTCACCAGCATCCTCAGGCAAGATGGAACTTCAGGGGTGGGGCTTGTGTTTGGACTAACCACTTGCTGGATAGCACTTCATTTCTTAAATGGTGCTTGATTCTGCAATCTTTTTCACAGGTATGGTATTATCCTGAAGTTACCTGACATTTGTGCCAAAAGCACTAGTTCCGGCCACTGACAGTTATTCCTCTCTTGCAGGGCAATTTGGTTCATAATTAGAGGCAATAAAAGCTGACCAGGGGTGACACGTGCAGTTGCAAGCTCTTGACCCAACAGAGGAAAAGGTGTTTGCCATCACTGGATTGACCATGACTGACATGGACTTGAAACGATTGAAGTTCCTCATAGTTAATCCTCCTTCGCCCATGTAATCCCCCCCGCTCAGCTGACAATCTTTTCTGTGTTCTCTCATGTACAATGATAGTGCCACTTCCTCAGCGCCAGGGTTTGGATTCAAGTCCCACCTGTATGAATGTGTGTCACATCACATCTGAACAGATTGATTCAAATAATTCAGAAGAAACTATAATTACAAGCAGTGAATGATTTCAGTGTGTACCTTTCTTCCTCCCTTCACCATAATTTCTTGTCTGTTGCTGGATTTTCACTCATCCAGACAAAAGGTAGTAATTAACCACACTTTTTATTTGTCCCTTGTACATAATGGAAAGTCTCTGGGAGTCAGGAATTCAGTTACTTGCACTAGTATATCAGACCTGTCCTTGTAGACCAAGTCAGAAATCACATGACACCAGGTTATAGTCCAACATACTTGAAAACACAAGCTTTCAGAGTGTCGCCCCTTCACCAGGTGAAGTGAGAGGAAAGCAGACAGAACACCGAATTTATGCGCAGAGAGATGAAGGGCGGGCAGATCAAAAGATCATATAAATGGTGTGACTGGAGTGTCAAAAAATCTGAGTTAATGTTTTGGGTCTGGTGACCCTACCTCTGTTTTTTTGTTCACAGATGCGGTCAGTCCTGCTGGGCTTTTCCAGCGGCTTCTGTTCGTGTCCCATGTTATTCCAATTATTTGGTTTGTCTTCAACACCACCTTATTTTTAATTTTTTTGTAATTATCTCTCTGCCTCATTTAGTTGGATTATATGTCATTCCTTCAGTTGGTACTCAGCTATTGACACTTTACTCACACCATCTAACACCCTTGGTCACCTGCAGAGATGTAATATTTGACACTCCACTCAAATCATTTGAATGATCTTTTGATCTCTCTACCCTTGATCTCTCTGGCTATAAATCCTGTTGTGGAGGTGCCGGTGTTGGACTGGGGTGGACAAAGTTAAAAGTCACAACACCAGTTTATAATCCAACAGGTTTATTTGGAAGTACAAGCTTTCAGAGTGCTGTTCCTTCGTCAGGTAGCTAGTGGGGTAGGATTGTGGAACACTGAATTTATAGTAAAAGATCCTGCCCGAATAGTCAATTTTCGTGCTCCTCAGATGCTGCCTGACCTGCTGTGCTTTTCCAGCATCACTTTAATCTAGACTCTGATTTCCAGCATCTGCAGTCCTCACTTTTGCCGACTGGATGAAGGACCAGTGCTTCAAAAGCTTGTACTTCCAAACAAACCTGTTGAACTATAATCTGGTGTTGTGTGATTTCTGACTTTGTCCACCCCAATCCAACGCCGGCACCTCCACATCCTGCTGTTGTAGGCACAGCATTTACATGACTGGTGCAGCCAATTTTCTGGTCAGTATAACCACAGGATGTTGATAGCGGCAGATTCAGCAATGGTATTGCCAGTGAATGGCAAAAGGAGATGGTTGATATTCTTCTTGTTAGGAATCATCACTGCCTGGCAATTCTATGGCATAAATATTGATTTTCTGGAAAGGTGATGGCCCAGTGGTATTATCATTGGACTGTTAATCCAGAGACTCAGATAATGTTCTGAGGAGCCTGGTTCAAATCCTGCCATGGCAGATGGTGGAATTTGAATTCAATTTTCTGAAAATTTGAAATTAGGAGTCTAACAATGATCAAGAATCCATTGTCAATTGTTGGAAAAACCAATCTGGTTTGCAAATGTCCTTTAGATTAGATTTGCTACAGTGTGGACACAGACCCTTCGGCCCAACAAGTCCACACCGACCCTCCAAGGAGTAACCCACCCAGACCAATTTCCCTTTGACTAATGTACCTCACACTATGGGCAATTTAGCATGGCCAATTCACCTGACGTGCTCATCTTTGGACAGTGGGAGGAAACTGGAGCACCCGGAGGAAACCCACACACTCACGGGGAGAATGTGCAAACTTCACACAGTCACCCAAGGCTGGAATTGAACCTCAGACCCTGGTGCTGTGAGGCAGCAGTGCTAACCACTGAGCCACCGTGCCACCCTTAGGAAAGGAAACTGCCATCCTTACCTGGTCTGGCCTACAGACCCACAGCAATGCAGCTGATTCTTAACTGCCCTCTAGGCAATTAAGAAAGGGCAATAAATGCTGGTCTACCATCCTGTGAATGAATAAGACAACTTTTTTTCCAGTTTTCAGCTTAAGTCTGAATGTTACAGTGGTTTTGCTGCATGCAATCATGTTTCACCAGCCGTGGAACTGCATATGTAACTGAATCCTGCAAGCATTTGCAAACATATTATAAATAATTGTATATCATTTGAACAGAGATAGCATAGAATTCCTTCGGTCATGGCACATTTCAGGGTTACAATACTGTGCTTGGGAAAGAGCAATCTACAGTCGATAACACTCTGCAGCAGGTATTTTCTACAATACTCAAAATTATGTGCTTACTTTGTCCTCTTCTTTCTGGAAAGAGAGATTAAAATGCATTCAGTGCCCTTGGTGTAGAAAGTGTCAGTGATCTCCCTTATGGAACAGTGGCTGATGAACTGAAAGATGGAGCCCAAGCATAAAAGTTCATGGTCACCTCCACAGCTACCTGTAATGCTGTCTGCTTTGCTTTGAGATTGTATTCATGCTGTTGCAGATGACAAACTTCAGGTGAAGATTCCATGATGCACACACAAAAAAAATAAACATTTTGATTTGATTTTCTTCATAATACCCTCTGCACCTCTTGCCCATTACTTTAAGTCTATGCCCTCTAGTCCCTGATCCATCTACCAACAGGAGTAGTCCCTTCCTGTTTACCTTATCTCTGTCCCTCATAATTTTATACATCTCAATCATGGGCCCCCTAAGTCTCCTCTACTCCAAATAAAATAACTCCAGTCTATCTTTCTTCATAACACAAATTCTTCAGCTCAGGTAACATCCTGGTAAATCACCTCTGTACTCTCTCCACTGCAATCACATCCCTCCTATAATGTGGATTCCAGAACTATACACAATCCACTCGCTGCGTCCTAACCAAAATTTTATACAGTTTCAGCATTACTTCTCTGCTCTCAAACTCTGTCTTTTGGTTAATGAAAGCAAGCATCTCATATGCCTTCTTAATCAGTTTATCTACCCGTCTTGGTTCCTTGGGGGACCAGTGGACATGCATACCAAGGTCCCGCTCATCCTTGATGCTTGTCAAGGTCCTATATTTCCCAGTTAAGTCATATACCAAACAGTTGCAGTCATAATTATCATAACGAATGGGGAAAAAACACACAAAAAGCACTGCTGTTACTGCAAGCAGCACGAGGGCTCAGTTAGCCACACTTTGCTTTGTTAAAATCTCTGTAGAGACAGAAAACTTTTAGAGAGATTCAAATTTCCAGTCATTAGCTGAAAGAATGACATCACAAGATTTCACAAGTGAAAACTTTTATTATAATATAGTCAAAATAAACTTGTGCCATCCCAGTGACAACCATCTCCAAAAAGAGGGAATCTAACCAAAACGCTACGTTCAATGCCTTTCTATTGCTATGGTCTCAATATATAATAAGCTTCTAAACTTCATAATTGTATTATATTATGAATTCTAAGATACATATTTTGTGACAATGAAGGACCAGCAACATATTCTTAGGTCACATTGATGCATGGAGAGCTTGATGTTATGGTGTTTTGACAACATAACTGTTCTTGTTCTGTTTAGAGGTACAGGTTGCAGTGACCGGGCTACATGGGGAAAAACCTCCATGATCTCTATTCAGTACATTCTGTTGATTATACATGCAGCTGCCATACTGGCATAACAATTTAGTGTCGAGTCCAGTGTCGCAGCACCAATCAAGTGAATTGCTGTCTCCTGCATGATTTCAAACATTTTTAGTGCTGTTACACTGGTATTTTGCACCCAAACAGACTTTGTATGAGGTTTCCACGATACTCATAACTTGATCCATTAAGTTGATAGAGAGCTAAAAACAAAATGAGCCATTCATTACAAAATACTCTGCCTCTGTATTGCTGTAGTAGTCATGGTGTTATAATATTGGTTGATGAAGTTCATTCCAGTCAATTTTGTTTTTCAAGATGTTTACAGAAGAGGATGCAATGATGGGGAGACAATGGCCCAGTGATATTATCACTGGACTATTAATCCAAAAACCCTGCAATGTTCTGGGGACCTGGGTTCAAATCCCACCATGGCACATGATGGAATTTGAATTCCATAAAAACTGGAAATAAGCATCTAATGGTGACCATGAATCCATTGTTGTCAGGAAAAGCCCATCTGGTTCATTAATGTCCTTTAGGGAAGGAAACTGACATCCTTACCTAGTCTGGCCTACATGTGACACTAGACCCACAGCAATATGGTTGACTCTTATTTGTGTCTTGGCAATAAATGCTGGCCTAGCCAGCAATGCTCTTATCTTGTGAATGAATAAATAAAAACTATGAGAGTGTTGTTCCAGAGATGGGTTAGAAATTGGCATTCCCAGCACTTCGTGAGAGCATAAATTGGATGTAATTTGGGTCTTGAAATAACATTAATGTGAGCAGAATAATCTTTGCTCTGACATTTTCAATCAAACAAGCTGGTTCATTTTAAGCATAATTGGTTGTAAGGCTCCAAAGTTGAAGTCCTTTCCAATGAAGAAAAGGAAAAAAACACAAGTTCTCCTTTGTGACCAATCATATTTTACAATACTTCTGCATAATCTGCAGTTGACCGATGCAAAAAGAAACAAATTATGTAGTACATTTAAGGTATTAACATCCAAATAAATTACATTTCCAATTATCTACTCACTCTCCTCTCAACATGCAACTCTCCCCGCTTTTATTCATTTCATTCCTTAGTGTCTCCAATCAAATATCCTTTGGCATTTCTTGCTCAAGCGTGGTCATGATTTCTATCTTTACCTCAGTCAGCTTTCTTCTTGCAACAAGTGTACATCCAAGTGTTGATCATTCTTCTGATGAATGCAGCAGTTATTTTTCATTTCATCGATGCTAATAGCATTTTTATTAACCTCAGTCCTGACCTTATGATGGAGGAAAGTTTGTTGATAAAGCAGTTGAAGGTGGTTGGACAACTCTTTCAGCGATGGCCTAGGCATTCAAAAATTCCTACCATCTTCCGTGATATTATCAATTGTTCGACTACTAGAATATTTTGCCTTTGATCGCCAATGACTTCAGTTTTGCAGTCTACTCTTAATCAATGGTTATATTACTCCATTATTTAAATCCTTTCTAATAGGAAAACACAAGAGAAAATTTGGGCAAAGCAATGTTGAAGAATGATACTACTGAGCTAAACTGAAATCTCATCTCATCAAATGGTTCATGATTGACTATTGCATCCCAAGGAAATAATCTCCAGATGACTCCAACGTATCATGTATGACTGGTCTTATTCTGTTTTGTTCATCAAAAGAAAGCATTATGACAGACACTGAAGTCAGAGTTGTTGATGTAAGGATGTCTCCACTGAAAGAAGTCAAGATCTCAATTTGCATTTAGGTTCAGCAATTGAGACAGTGCAGCTTCTTTTCAAACATTAATGCAGTGGAAATGATGATACAGGTGGTTCTTGTATAAAGCGTGTTTCAGTAGCGTGATTTCACTATAACTTCACTGAAGAACGAGGGAATGTTATTTTCAAGGACACTTCCCTCTGTTCGCAATAGTGCAATCCAGCGGCGATCATTTTGCACACTTCATTCTGCACACGTGCCGATGTTAGCATTGAAGTCTCTGTGCCGTTCTGCGCATGCACCAATGTCAGCTGCCATCAGAGCTTTTGAGAGGTACAATACTATACATTGAGCAGGTTGATCTCAAAAATTAAACTCATGAATGTTCATTGCTCTCCCTCTGACACAAGAATATTCTTGTATAATTCCTGTATAAATCCTGTAAAACTCCTGCAGAACTGCATTATTCGTATGCATACAATTTGCCTTTCTAATTTGTTCTTGTATCTGCATATCACACACTGTAAACCAACCCCCAAGAAACAGTCAGAAGACAATCAACCACAGCCATCCACTTCTGCAACCACAACTGCACCTGAAGGTGGTGATGATGACCCTCTATCCCATCATTAACAATATTTTTTAATGTAATGTGTTAAATTTACTTTTGTTTTATTAATAAATACGATTAAACCTTCATTCCATGCTATACTTTGTGTTAGGCTATTGGGTGATGTTTGAGTGATTGTGAGTGATATTTTTTGCTGGTCTGTCTCTAACCCCACTTTTCCCATAGGCCCCATTATTTCTATTAAGTGATTTTCTATTAAGCGGGTTTTGCTGGGATGCAACAGCAGCATTATAGGTGAATTACGTGTACCTGAATACTGAGATGTTTGTAAACCATGATGAAATATCTGGTAAGAGTACTATTCCCTACACCCTTTTTCAACCTTAAGCAGGGTATGCTCATCAAATGATAACTCAAAACTATGATTAGAAAATAAAAGTCAGAACATATATTAAGGATATCAAAAAAGATTGAATATGTTATAAGGAAGTAATACAGCAATGGGTTCAGATGATATCATAAATTGCAGTTTTTATGAACATCTTCCAAACCCTGAAATGTGTTGTATCTTTATAACACACTCCAACCTTTATTCCATTTTCAGTGAGACTTAACTTGCCATTTTCAGGCATCATGAACTGAAGTGCTGTTCTAATACATGATATGTATTGCAGTGACATCAAGTTTTATTTTAATGAGCAGTACAAGGGAATTGGATACCTTGTGACTTTTATAAACCTTTATCTTCCCAACCCCCCAAAATATAATACACAGTATAAACTTCATAGCAATCTTCAATTTGATAAAGGTTTCAGTCTGACAGCAGGTTTACAGGAATAGCAAGGGTGTAATTTTTATGTTCTTGACTCTGTTGTGCGCTGATTTTTTTTTAAACCTGTTAGCAGTCATCTGATAACTCCAGGGTTGAAATTCTAGCAAAGAATCATGGTCATAAGCAGTCAGATATGCATCTTGTCATTTTGCTCAATGGTCAACGAAGATGCTAGCTCCAGGCAATTCCCTGAATAAGACTACTAGTACTCCAGTATAAATGTCAGCAACATGTCCTACTGCATTTTGAGTAGCAGGTAGCCACAAGGGAACTAGAATGCAACACAAGACACAGGAAATGCTGTAGTAGTCGTCTCTGTGCAGTATTGTTATGTTAGGTTTGGTAGATAAATTGTGCTTTTCAAACATGCTGAATTCTCAGTTTAAAACTTTAATATTTATTTGATCCTTGTATGCGTAACATTCTACAACTTATGTTAATGAAAGGGGGTCTGCACTGTTGGCAAATATTTCTTTGGAAGAAAGACCCTCTTTGACACCAATTGATTCCTAAAGTATTTAAATCAGTGTAAATTGGCTTTTATAATGGAAATTGCTTGATAAATTAGACGATTATATTTCCACCAGTTTAAGCAGCTTCCACAGCATCAACCAATTCAATGCTTTCTTTGGCACATTTTTGAGCATTACCATGTGTGTTTTAGAGTGGTGGTGGAAGAAATAATCTTTGTAAATACACCAAGAAAACCTGGAAAAATTAAAATTATTTGGACTGTGAGTTTTTTAAATCAGTTGCTCCTTCAACCATTACATTATTGTTGGAGAAATAGATTGTCTTGTTTTTGCGTATGTGTTATTAGTAAACATAATTTTTTGGGGATAGATTCCATCTATACTGTGAAGAAAAAGAAGATGTTTCAGATAAAGATAAATGAATTTCAAAACTCCAATGAAAGAGCCTGCAATGCTAGGAAAATTTAATGGAATTTTTAAAATTCAAGAAAACTCCACAGCAACAGTGTTGGTCTAATTAACTAATTAGGTACGCATCAGGCATTACTATTGTTTAAACCACCCAAGTAGACGAGCAAAGTGCTAATACACCTTGGTGGTTGGGTCATCATTAGCATAAGACCAGGGAGTTACAATTGCAGAACAAGCAGACCAAGATGGTGCATAAGGGAAGGCAGAAAGTTGCTCAGTTACTGTACAGTTGACAGACAGTCCAGTTTTAGTGTGAGTTAAGATACATGGGGTAGATATGAGAGAGCATTGTGAGAGTGACCAGCAGGAGGCCAGAGTAGTTTTGTGACAAATGTGTTTTACATTGCTACTACATAACCACTATATAAACTCTGCTTGCCACTAACAGAATGCTGCCACCACGCCAAAATGACACAAATTTAAATAATTGGTATATGAATTTCAATGCTGGTGCAATACCAGGTATTTAGGCTGTACATCCTAAAGACTGGCAGATCATATCACAGTATATCTCTTTGGCTGTTCAGAGCAGGCAAGGTACTGACTATGTCTAACCAGACCATGCTTGCAAAACTCAAAACACAGTAACTAACATTAAATGTGATTCTCCAAATGAGTAATATTTGCAAAATAATCCTGAGTGTGCAATCAATTTAGGATTGTCAGTTGGGCTCACAGTGTGGCACACTTCCATGTTCTGGAAGTTACATACATTAATGCACAGGGTCCTGTTTATTTGTAGATAAAAATAGCATAAACACACACCCTGTCAGCTTCAACCCAACAAAACAGGTAATGGTCATTCTCCAGTTCATTTCTCAATACCTTGACCAGTCAGAGTCAACCTTGCCGTTTTAAAATTTATAAAAGCTTGGCAGTTAACTTTTAGTTATTGCCTAACTGATGCAATCTCCAAGGCAATATCTCTACCAACTAATCAGCAGTTTCTCCTCCTACAGTATAAATGCTGTTTTCCTTTACTGTGGTATTTCATGGACATTATCCTGTTGAGTACATGAATTCTTAGCAGAAGTTCAAATAAATTTTCCTTGGGCTTTTTTTTTAAGAAAAATAGCATTTAAAATTTGTCATGGTTTTCAAATCTTATCCCAGGTGAAAGGGAGCAGCATGCTTGTGCAAATAGAATAGTCTTGTAGCTTTCCGTGTCAGACACACAAAATATTGTGGAAGTGGCATGTTCCATTCCCCGATTGCAACACATGAGACTGGCATTGGATATGACAATTTGTAAGCATCTATGAGGCTTTGTTTAAAAAAAACATAAGTTTTTTTGATGACTGCTTTGTGGAATTCAGACTTGGAATGGAAACAGATTTTTCACTACATTCCACCAAAACTTACTAAAGATGAAAACCAAAATGATGCTGCGAGAACACTTTGCTGTGCTTTGCACAGACAAAAATACATTCTGACTACACTGCTCATTTAAAAGTAAGTACTTCCACTACAAATAGAGCTACTGATTATTTTTATTCACCTGACTTATGATCCAGGGAGCTGAACCATTTCAAAAGACAAATAGATATACATTATATGAATATACTACTCAAAATCTCAGAACTAAATTAGACTACAAAAAAAACTCAAGATGAGCTATAATGTAATTTGCATATGCCATTAAGAGCCCAGCAGTCTCAAACTGCTCAACAATTTGTGATAATTCTTAAATAATGACTATAATTAAAGGCGTGGAAAGCTTCCTCACAAATATGTTTGCTCATAGCACTTGATGTGTTACTTTGCCTGAAGTGGCAATGAAAGAGAACAGAGTGTACATATTTGTTCAAAATGTATTTAAACACAGTCATATTTGAGAAGGAGAAACTGACAACAAATGGATAGTATGTAGAAGATGAATGACTGGTCTACAGCTTCATGAAAATAAAGTGAATAATGTCAAATACTTAATGGCAAAAATGAGTTATACAAGATTGATATAATGCCTGTTTTACTTTCAGTTATTTTCATGTCACTTAATTTGTGTCCGTGGTGTTAGTTGAATTAGCTGTTCATGACCTCATGTTTATAGCCATTCAGGCACTTGTGAAATATAGACAATATTATGCTATAATTTGGAAAACATAGCAAAGTCCCTCAAACATCAATCAAGTAATGGCTACGTAAAATATTCAATGATGTTGATTGAGGGTGAAAGACGGACCAGAATACTGATAAAAGTCTTCTGCTCTTTTTTGTATAATGCCATGGAATTTTTACATCTGCTCAAGATCAACAGGGCACCACTTTAACATGACAATCAAAAATGGCACCTCCTAAAATGCAGTACATCCTTAAGTGCTACTTTGAAGTGTCAACCTAGATTACATACTCAAATTTATAGAATGAGACTTCACATTTTATGCCAACAAGATGTGGCATTGTTGTTGCCAAATTAGATGCCACATTTCCTACATTACAAATCTTCTATGGTCCTCTGACATTCTGGATGTGTTAAATATGCTAAATTAACGCAAGTCTTTCTTTCATTCCCCTTTTCTTATTTAGTATGTCAAATGTCACTAACTTAATTATTAGATGCAATGGCATATAGCTGCCCATCCTC
Organism: Chiloscyllium plagiosum; assembly: GCF_004010195.1. Taxonomy (NCBI): domain Eukaryota; kingdom Metazoa; phylum Chordata; class Chondrichthyes; order Orectolobiformes; family Hemiscylliidae; genus Chiloscyllium; species Chiloscyllium plagiosum. The sequence goes on along the minus strand of NC_057720.1, from coordinate 36,028,705 downwards.
TACTTCCATTCAGTCTGATGCTCTCTGGAGTTCTGAAGAATGGGAGATAATCACCTTCATATATACAAGATTCTGATGAGGCTTGAAAGGGTAGACTTTGAGAGGCTGTTTAACCTGGCTGGATCATGGTTGAAACTTTATTGCTGGAACAGCACAGCAGGTCAGGCAGCATCCAGGGAACAGGAGATTCGACGTTTCGGGCACAGGCCCTTCTTCAGGAATGAGCAGAGAGTGTTCAGCAGGAGAAGATAAAAGGTAGGGAGGAGGGACTTGGAGGAGGGGAGTTGGAAATGTGATAGGTGGAAAGAGGTCAAGGTGAGGGTGATAGGTCGGAGTAGGGTGGAGGCGGAGAGGTCAAGAAGAAGACTGCAGGTCAGGAAGGCGGTGCCGGGCTGGAAGGATCCGGCTGAGACAAGGTGGGGGGAGGGGGGATGAAGAAACTGGTGAAGTCCAAGTTCATCCCCTGCGGTTGGAGGGTTCCCAGTCGGAAGATAAGACGCTCCTCCTCCGACCGTCGGGTTGTCTGCAGACCTCACTTTCTCCTGGCTGGATCATGTACAACATTGGAGCACAAACTCAGGCAAAGAGCTGTTGATCACCTGAACTGAGTTGAGGAGAAATAGCTTCACCAATCACTCGGAAACTTTAGATGCTCTTCTACTGAATCTATTCATGGTTTAGAAATACAAATGTCAGTGACCTCTCAGGAATCAAGCAATATAGCAAGTAGACGGGAAACTGGAGTTTAGGTCAAAGATAAGTCAATGTCATATTGAATGACAGAGTAGGCTCAAAGGTAAGTTTAGTCCAGTTTGCTCTTATTCCTCATATTCTTACATTTTAACTGAATATGTATCTTGCAATTATTATCATATAAGGTGATGTTTAAATGGCAGATGCCCATTTTGTTGGAGAAAATAGAAAGAGTGCAGAAAAAATTTATATGGACACCTGGGTGCCCCGTTTCTGCTAGTAGAAAGTGAATTGCTATTTTCATGCATATGTGAGCTAGCAAGTACTGTGCATGAATAGAATAGAATAGAATAGAATAGAATAGAATATCCTTTATTATCTCGTGTATTCAATATAAAATATAGTGAAAAGTGTGTACCATCGCCGCATATAGATGCCATTCACATTAATTTAGAATTAAAACAAACTTAAAAGAGAGAGTCCAACTTTTCCTTTTCTGCTGTCACAGCATGCTGCCGAGAGTGGCCTACTCCAGGCTTCCCAGCCCATACCATGCCGCAAGAGTGGCCAACTCCAGGCTTCCCAGACCATACTATGCTGCCGAGAGTGGCCCGCTCAAGGCTTCCCATCCCATACCATGTAGCCAAGAGTGGCCTGCTCCAGACTTCCCAGCACATACCATGCCGCCGAGAGTGACCCACTCCAGGCTTCCCAGCCCACACCAGACTGGCACCAGGTGCCCACACCATGCAGAAGCCAGAGTCCTGCTCCAAGCTTCACAGCCCAACTGACTGGTTAGCACAATCGTACTAGGCATATGGTGGCCTCGCTTTAATGGACACTCGTAGTTCTCTCAGGAGATGGTTAAGTATCCGGGTGATAACGCTAAAGATTTTTGTGGAGTTACCACAGGCACAGAAAGAGCAAACCCATTCTTGATTCCTCCACAACTTTGATCTCAGCAGGCCTGACCAGCCAGTCAGCCTTCCAAATTCACTCTGCTGCGGTAATTCACTTGTTGCAAATTCACAGCTTAATTACTGAATTTAAATCAAATCTGAAAATTATTTTCATCTTTTAATAGTGACTTTGGGTAGGTGGTGCAGGTACCCTGCATCCTTTGCATGTGTTGAGAACAGGCAAGTTCTCAGCAACTAAATAAAGGCTTTTTTGGTAAGATCTTGGCTAGATCTACAAGTTGCTGTTTACCTTTAGTTATGTGGTAATATGATCATGCATGATCAGTCTTCAGTAAATATTTTGTTAATTGATGGCTGCGTAGATAAGCTTTCTTTAATACTTAGGGTCTGCGCACATGCTACTTGGAGCATATATTTTCAGTAAAAGCTCTAACTTTAACAGATCACTTTCTCTTTAAAAAGAGAACCAAAACATCAAACAGCATTTCCTAAATTATCTAGGTCTGATGAGTACAAACATATTCATTAACCTGCTGCCAAACATGGTAAATGGATTACCAGCCTCTATTTTATAAATTTTAGAAAATCAATGGTCTGGTCTCCTGTTTGCAAATGTTGTGGTTTAAATGCCTGCTTAAATTCTTGCAGAGCTTTGTATGATAATAAGAACAAAAGAAATAGAAACAGGAGACAGCCATTCAGCCCCTCAAGCCTACTCTGCCATTCTACAAAGTCATGGCTTATCTGCTATAGGCCTCAACTCCTGTTTTGTGACAGTTCCTCAGAGCTCCCAACTCCTAAATATTTTTTTAAAAATCTATCAACATCCTTTTTCAATACTTTCTAGCTTTCACAACTTTCTGGGGTACAGAATTCCAGACATTCACTCCTCTCTGAAATTCATTCGCAGCTAAGTATTAAATGAACGTTCCCTATTCTGTAACAATGACCCCTAGTTTGAATAAGAAAGTATAGAATATTTCAATGCTCGGTCATTGCGCAGACAAATTATCCTTTTGCATTTGGCGTTTAACAGTTTTGATCAAGCTGTTCAGACAATGCTATAACACACCTCCATGGCTTTTGGGACTTGACCTCAAACCTTCTGACCCAGAGGTAGGGACATTACCATAGTGCCCAGTGCCACACAAATCTATTAAATTTGGTTTGCAGAGTTGTCTGTGAGAACACTAATATTAGAAGGGAGTACATGAGTAAAGATTCTCTCCAAAATCTTCAGCAGCCTACAATTAACCTCCAGTTGCTGAACTGCCTTTATCAATTTCTGTTGAATGATGTCATAGTATCCAGCAAAGCTTTAATTTTTTTTGACACATAGGTGGAGGTTATGTAGAATTGCACAGCATAACAGAGACCTTGGAAGGTTCTTTGGTGCAGAGGTAAGTTTTGATACCATTTGATCCCAATATGCCTTGATCAGAAAAAACAACTGAGTTATTGCTTATGGATTGATTTGGAGATGCCGGTGTTGGACTGGGGTGTACAAAGTTAAAAATCACACAACCAGGTTATAGTCCAACAGGTTTAATTGGAAGCACACTAGCTTTTGAAGCAACAATCATCTGATGAAGGAGCGTCGCTCCGAAAGTTAGTGTGCTTCCAATTAAACCTGTTGGACTATAACCTGGTGTTGCATGATTTTTAACTTTGCTTATGGATTAGAAGTATAGCGATATAACATCGTAAAAAGAATAACTACCACTTTTACCTTCTCCCAAAAAAACATGAATTTTCCCTTGCCCCAAACTTTACCATATGAAGCAGTGATTTAGAATGCTAACCTTTGAAGATTGGATTGCAAGGAGATGAAAGGTTATCTGGGTAGGTGGAAATGCAGTTTTAAGGTTACAATCAGATCAGCCTGATCTTATTGATGACAGGCAGGCTCAATGAAAGGAAGTGAACGGCTCTTAGTTCAGATGTTCCTTATGTAGGTTTGTGCATCCTTCCCAGGAAAGTAAAATAGCTAGCAACCAGTTGTGATAATAGTTTACAATAATTATGAACAACCTGACCAATATTCTAATAATGAAAATTCACAACCTAAACAGACAAGGTTTATTATGTACTGCATCTAGGCAGTCATTTTCCTCTCCCCTGTCAACCTATCAGGACTGCCTTGGTGAATATTAAAAGCACGATGAAAAAAGGGGACTGGATGAAACAACATAGAAATACCCTTTGTAGAAATATGTCCTGAACTGGCTGAGTAGAAAATGCATTAAGGTCAAAAAAAAATGATCTGATGGGCTAGACATGCCAAATAGGCTGTACATTTTATAACACATTACAGACTTATCGCATAACCTATATTTTCTCCTAATGACTGAATGGATGTACATTTACTGATTATTAATGTACATGAAATTGGCAGGAATATATTCTAAACACTGCTGAAATTTTTAACCTATATTCAAATCAAATATCTGGGATTATAGGCATCTTTGAATAGATCTATTGTGGAAATGAAGAAGGTGAGATAATAAATCCTGAAGAAGATGAGATAATAATAATAAATGATAATAATAACGAAGGATCTGTGGTATATATTCCACCTCCAAAGTACTAGAGAAAAAAGGTCTGATCAAAGCACCAAATCAATGGGAATTTATCTATTCTCAAAATATTAGGAAGGGAGATTAGAAAGGGAAAAGAAAAATCGTTTGTGTAATAAAGAGTAGTACATTTGCACTAAAAATTCAGAATTTTAACAATTAATTGGAATGGATAAGAAAAACGATGCTATGAAAGTTTGTATGTCACAGATGTTAACCAAATACATAGACATGACAAAGTACAGTAGCTGACAGCCTTTGACCCATGCAAGAGGCTCAAATTCACATGCTGTGAATTGACTGCTTATTCAGCACTTGAGGCCTACACAGATATGGAATAAGATATTGGTATGGCACAGAAAAGACAAGTAGCATGGCTCCGAAAATATAACGGCAAGAAAACCATGACTTGAAGACATTCTGTACATATATATTTAATAAATAGATGAGAAAAGATTTAAAATCACTGCCTGATATAACACTGTACTCACAAAAGACATTTATTGTTAAAAATTGTGATTGAAGCATATTTTAAACACTTGCTAATCATGTGATGACTTTTTCTGAAGCATAACTAATTTGTATAGGGTAGCTTTTATTATTTCTTTTTCCGACACCATGAATATGAAATGAAAAAGTCATAGGCAATTGGCCTACAGGGATGCTTCAATCCTTCCTTTCTCACCATGCAAAGGGAGAACCCTCCCCCAACACACATGAATAGAGCAACTGTGCTTAAGAAATGTATGAAAATAAGATAAATGGCATCACATTCTTCACCTTGCACAATATACAGCTGTACCGTGTCAAATATGCACTGTCACCCACCATGACATAAAGGCTGTCAGCTCAGCTTAAACACCTAAATTACTGCCTCTTGACTGCAGCTGGCTCTCTTTCTGTGCAGTGGGCAGTAAGTGGTGGCAAGCAATGCTGTTGAAAAGTCACAGACTGAGATTGTCACTGACATTCTACGATCATTAACAACCAACATTCAACTATAGGACATGACAAGAAAATCAGAATCGATTCCTAGTTCATATATGTAAAGCTATCTTCAATGAAATATATTTTTACTCACGAAGGCAGGAGTTCTTTTTTAATATTACAAAAGGTGATATCAGATATTTTGTGTGTTTAATTAAATATAAATTTATTTAAAATAGTTAGGCATGTACACAGAAGCAAAAAACATTCAAGAAAAAGCAACTAAAATACGGAAAATTTTAAGACCAAGATACACATGTAATATATTCATGTAAGCATTGAAAACCTGCAGGGTAGAGTTCATCTGCACACAGGCAATGAAATCACAAATGAGTTATGATCAACACCACATAAAGAATAGGCATTAGAGGGGAAACAAGAAAAGTTAAATGCAATTTTCACAACAACATTCATGTGAATTGCACAGAGCTTTCAGTAGTGTCGCTGTAAAACATTTGCTCCCTCTCAGTTCTCATGTGCATTATGATCTCCCTGAAGTGCAAAAAAATTTGCACGGAGTGCATGTTATTGTAACTTGACCAGGGTATTCAAATGTTACTTTGGCTCATTCTTGTGTGCATATGTATTTAAACAAATCAGTTAACCTAAAACAATAGACATGCTTAATATTGATTACCAGCGTTATATAACATTCAAGAAGCTGGAAAAATTATAGCTGGCCAACAAACCAATGCAATACAAGATGAGGCATAGGGCAGTGTTCAATTAATGATGCAAGAACGAGAATGGAATAGCTGTACCTAATTAGAGTTTTACACAATGGAAAGTCATGTGAACCCCACCTCCTACATCAAGGATGAACTGGTTTAGAAGTGAGGTACTGGCTGCTACTGATGCATTCGAGGAGTCAGCCAAAAAGGCATTACCCTGTGTAACGTCATGCAAATATAAAGAAAAAATTTCACATTGGTACACAAACAACAGGGCAGTATAATGGAAGTGATTAAAAACTATAAAAGATGGGACACGTTAACAAGACAGCAGAATGTTTCCAGTAGTGATGTCACGAATGAAGAGCTATGGATACAGGACAAAATGTATGGAATTTCAAATATAAGGCAGGAGAAACATCTACACACAGAGAAAAAATTTGCAGGGAAAATACAAAGAGGTGCAAATACTACTGTCTTTTGATAATGGGGGTGTAATTATCCTAGCACAGACAGCAATAACATGGTAAAAGTCAAATAGGAAAAGAGTTTTTAAAAGTGTGTTCAGAAAAATTTTCTTGATAAGTACATTTCCAGAAAGAAAGAATAAGAGGGTTATGTATGCAAAGAGCCAGATTTTCACCATTGACGTGGTTAGATAAAGTAAAAAAATGTTCCCAGCTTGGCAGACCCACCTCAGATAGAATGTCCTTATACATATTATTTTCACACCTGTAGGCAGGTATGGGATTGAATCACGCCTGCATCCCAGGAACAAATGGGGCAATGCCCTGGGGCAGCTGAGTAGTGAGACAGACTGATTAAAAAGCCCATCTCTGTTCATAGAATCCCTACAAGTAATTTCTAACTTTGCGCTGTAACATTACAGAGATGACATTCAAGAAACAAGAATGCTTTGTTGCACCTGCTTAAACTTGCATAATTCTTTTATGAGAGCCTGAACTCCAGGTGCACTGATGAAAACCCACCCAAACATGGAGAGAATATGCAAATTCTGAACAGACAGTCGCCTGAAGGTGGAAACGAACCCAGTCCCTGGCACTGTGAGGCAGCAGTGCAAACCATTGAGCCACCTTGCTGCCTTTGGTCACTGTGCCGCCTTTATTCTCGAGGAATTTCTCTTACACTTAGCCTCTAGCCCTCACCCCTTCCACAAAGACATACATTTTTCAATCCACCTCCAAACCAACCCAAAACCACTTAATCCCTTCATCTATTGCCCTACAAGCCCTTACCAACTGAATATCAATTCATGCCCCCACCACCTCAATTGGCTCTGTACACTCACCATACTAACACATAGCTCTTGCACGTTCATTCACCAATACGCTACCTCAGAACTTTGAACCCTATAGTAACCATGACATGAAACTTACGACAAAAATACTCATTCATATTTTTTGAAAAAAAATCACTGAATTTCATGAAAGTGTCTGTCAAATATATGATCGATGTGTCAAGCCATGTTCAACTGAGAGTTCAGACTCTCATATAAGAATTATGCAAGTTTAAGCAGGTGCAACAAAACATTATTGTTTCTTGATTGTCATCTCTGTAATTTTACAGCACAAAGTTAGAAGTTACATGACACCAGGTTATAGTCCAACACGTTTATTTGAAATCACAAGCTTAAGAAACGTAGCCCCTTCATCAGGTGAAGTGAGAGGGAGGCACATAGATTAGATTACTTACAGTATGGAAACAGGCCCTTCAACCCAATAAGGTCCACACCAACCCGCCGAAACGCAACCTACCCATTCCCCTACATTTACCCCTTTACCAATTCACCTGACCTGCACACCTTTGGACTGTGGGAGGAAACCGGAGCACCCAGAGGAAACCCACGCAGACACGGGGAGAATGTGCAAACTCCACACAATCAGTCGCCTGAGGCGGGAATTGAACCTGGGTCTCTGGCGCTGTGAGGCAGCAGTGCTAAATATTGTGCCACCGTGCCGCCTACATAGAACACAGAAGTTGTGGGCAGAGAGATCAAGGACAAAGAGATCAAAAGATCGTACAAATGATGTGAGTGTAGTGTTGAATAATAAGTCTCTGCAGGTGACCAAGTGTGTTAGATGGTGCGAATAAAATGTCAATAACTGAATAACAACTGAAGGGATGACCTATAATCTGATTAAATGTGGCAGAGAGATAATTACAAAGAATTTAAAATAAGGTGGTGCTGGAGACAAACCATTTGTCGTGTGGGATTTATTTTCAATGTCTTAATGTGTATTTACACAAGGTTGAGGGGCATTAAATGCTTAAAACTTCTGTTATTAATATTTTAATAATCTGTTCAAAAACCAGAGAAAAAAATCAACTCTAAGATGGCCGGGAAAGGAACCAACACATGGAAAATTTTCTTTTTAATGCAATGAGTGCCTAGGATCAGCAATGCCTGGCAGGGTACTGGAAGCAGATCCAATAGTAGCTTTCAAAGGGAATGGATAAGTATTTCAAGAGAAAACAAAATTACAGACTTGGAAGAAAGGGTGGGAGAGAAAGAAGAGTTGAGTTTTTCTTATTGAATACCAGCAACGATACTATGGGTCAAATAGTCTCCCTCTGTGCTCAATCTGTTCTATGATTCAATGTGATGGCTGTGAAATTCACTTCTCAAGCTAGTGGTTAAAGCAGACATTATCAACGTTCAAGGTAAGATCTGACAGGCGGATGCAGAAAAAAAATGGGAATAGGGTGGATAAATGTAATTTCCTTTGGATGAGAGTAAATGCCATCATGAATTGGTTTGATTTAATAACCTGCTTCTACTTTGTATTTTGAAAAAAGAATGTGTTACTGTAGGTTTTATAGGATAAGTTATAATTACAGATATTTCAATAAAACAAAAACTGCATTTGGTAATTTGGTCAAGCTGTAGAAATTAATAATTCCAAGTGTAAAACATGTCATCAGAATTAGCTAACCTTCACATTAAGGTTTTGGGACTGTTGAATATAAATATTGGCTTTTTAAAGTCAAGATGGAACCACTGAATGCAAACAGAATTTTAACTAAAGCAGAGTTTTAAAGCTACAAAAAAACTGAGCTTTTTCTTCAATAACCATAAGGAATATTGCCCGATTTATGTGGTGGGATGATATGCCAAAGTTATCAATCTGAGTTTGCTTGGACTTGATTCAGACAGGATGCAAAAGATCTGCTATTTTGAAATCATGTGACTATGCTTTTACTTTTGATAGTGAATGGTAAGATGACAAAAAGCAATCTTTCAGTCCAAATTCTAAGCTCTCATGCAGCCTTGGAAAAGCAAATGGAAGAGGGCACAGCTTTGAATTAAGTTGCCACAAGAGGACTAATCCAAAGTAATGGAAATGTAGATCGGCTATTTATTTGTACAGTAATGACTTAAGTAATATTTACAGCAATTAAATGCTGAAGTTAATATTTTTTCTAACCATAAGAAATATTGGCTGTGGCTGCAGATATGCAATATTAAGTGAAGATTTGTTAAAAAAAATTCAAACTTACATTTCTGTAGTTTTTTTTTAATCTAAAGAGAGACTGTTCATTCTTTTACCAAACCTCAGGACAAAAATCACTCAATGCTCAAGGTCAAAAGCAAACTCATGCATATTCAAGCATTTTACACAATTGATTTTTAAAATAAAATATTTCCCTGAGTTTTGCAGGAAGTGGCAGGATTATTGATCAGATTGAGGTGAGGCCACTTAAAATTAACTGGAAAACTGTGGTACCTTAACAGCGAAGGTTCTTAAATGAATGTGGACATATTGCAGACACACACAAATGCTTATGACAATCAAACACCTTCAGCACAATTGTCAGGATTCATTACAAAAGCAATGTCAACACAAGTCTTGAAAGAAAAGATAGTGACTGCATTTAACACATCATTAACCCTTTCCCACTTCAAATGACAGCAAGTAGTAATCATAAATCTCCCTAAGATAACTGGCTCTGTTTCCCTGGAGTCGTATCATTTGTTTTAACATAGCTTTACATTCCTTTCTCTGGGTAACATATCCAGAACAATCTTGGAAAGCAGGTTTTAATAAAATTATGATTAATAATTACAAAGTATGAATCACAAAGAATTAAAAAAGCAGGGGAAAATACTGTGAATACTGGACATCTGAAATGCAAACAGAAAATTACCTCATCAAATAGAATATGTGGAGACAGAAACAAAGAGCCATATTTTTGTTATCGAGGTAGCTAATTAAATTTGGGAAATTTCCTTATTCAATTGATACTCCTCTGCCCATACTCCCACCTGCACTCTCCAACTCCAGTACCCCCACTCTTAGGGCCAATGTTTGCTTTAAAGGAGCTGAGCAAGACAAGTTGGATTGGCCAGAAGGCCCACATTGATTCTCATGATTCTTGTTCCAGCTATTTTATACGTTGTTAGGATCTCTAAACCTTAATCTTCACATACCCAAGATCCCTCATTACCCTCATGGCCCTCCATGCCCATTCATGCGCACACTCTCCATGGTCCCTCATACTCGGATTGACATTCACCCATTATCCACCATGAGCAGACCTTAGGAGACACGTGAAGATGAAAAGAAAACTTATTTTTAACAATAATACAGCTCTCACCCATGCAAGTTTGATACTAAAGAAAACTTCCATTCATAAAACCCATTCAAATTTCAAGTTATCTACCTCTTACTAAAACAAATAACCTCTATTCAGACTTGATATCAAAGATACCTTACTTATCAGCCTCTTCAAACTGTCCATCAAATGGCTAACTCAACTTTATTGCTTTTGAAACTCAGCCAAACATTTATAATATTATAACAATATTGCTTGGAAAATATCAATAAAGAAGTCCATCAAAATTGTTGAACTAGTACAAAAAATCTATTATTTACTTCAGACAGTCTGCCAATCAAACCAATCCAGCAGACACAGTTATTGTTAACTATTGATTGTTGTGGCTTGTATTATTTCATGTTTAAACTGCAGGGGATTAATAAAATACTTTTTATCATGATACTTAAACAGACCTTACCCAACTTTCAACAGCATTTATGTTTATTCCATCTGTGTGTGACTTCCACATTGCAGATTAAGGCCCTCAGATAAGTGGCAATGGTATCAATGTTCAAATGGCTAGGGTGAGTTTATATTTCCCTCCTGTGTGAATCACTCCTCTGCCACAAAAGAAATTGGGGCTGCTGGAAATGGGCATGTTACCTATGCTCCGCATCCAATCTGCCAATTCAAAAGATCTTGGAATCATTCTAACCCTCCAAAAATTAGCCTAGTGTTTACACCCTGAATATTTCATATGGCAACCAAATTGAAAATGGGTAAAAATAGACAGCTTGCCTGAAGGAAGAAGGCATGCTACAGTAACAGGCAGGCCTCTTAAATCAATGTATCTCCTAGTATTTGATAGAAAGTCAATGTTCAAACATTTGAACTGCTGAGCTTTCTTAATTGCCTTATTCCCTTGTTCTGCATGTAAAGTATATAATGCTAAGCGTTATATATATGAGGCCTGAAGAAGGGCTCATGCCCGAAACGTCGATTCTCCTGCTCCTTGGATGCTGCCTGACCTGCTGCGCTTTTCCAGCAACACATTTTCGGATATAATGCTCATAACCCAGATATTAAATTAGAGAACTGACTGCCTAATCATGGGGAACAGCAATGCTAACTGCAATCACATGCAGCTGGAATGGCCTATCAAATTCACAGGGTCACTTAACTTGCATAATTTAGATACACTCCTTACACATTTCCCACATGTGGATGATTAGTGGGCACAAAATGAATAGTGTAGTAGCTCTTTAAGGAGATGATGTATCAACTTCACTGGCACCTATCTGGCTATCCAGCAAACAAAGCTTTCCTTGTAGGTCAGTACCAAATTAGAATTTCAGTTTTAAAAATATAATTATTTAATAATGGAAAGTTTTATTGCTGCTGAAAGTCAACAGCCTTCTGCCAGCCATTATGCTACCACTGAGTCAAAACCACATGGGAGTTGTAGAACATAAAGTCCATGGAAGACTGGCACTAAAAGAGTATATAAGAATGAAACAAAGAACAGTGGATGCTGGAAACTTGAAATAAAAACAGGAAGTGCTGGAGAAACTCAGCAGGTCTGGCAGCATCTGTGGAGAAAAAGACAGTTATATTTTTGAGTCATAGAAACTGTCTTTCCATGTCTTTTATCCATCCTGACACCCCAGGTCCTATCATGGCCTGGTTTGCTTTCAGCACAGCCAACCCATTCTCATCCACTTATAATTCCATTATCATCTATCTAGCTTTTCTTCCCTGGTTTACTGTCAACAATCCCTTTGTCTTTTTCTTCTCCTTCTCACTCTCTGTGCTCTGTTTCTATCTAACTGTTCACTCCTCCCATTCTCCCCCAGCCCCCTGTCATCAAGATAAATACCATTTTTCCCCACTTGCTATCAGTTCTAAAGAAGGGCCACTGGTCTCAAAATGTTAACTGTTTTCTCTCCACAGATGCTGCCAGACCTGCTGGGTTTCTCCAGCGATTTCTGTTTTTGTGACTGTGAAAGGGTGCTTAGTTGACTTTTCTATTCTGTTTGGCATTGCTAAATACCAGAATGCTGGTTAGACAGAGACCGGGTATGTACTTTTCCAGTTAGTTTTATTTCTACTCTCACTCCCACAAACTCCAACAACAGATTCTTTGCTTTACATATAAATACACCTAATCAAATGCTCATGCAATTATCCCTCAATTAACATATAACCATCACCTATTCCCTCGTCCCATTTGGTCTAAGGCATCCCTGCTTGACCCTAATAAATAATAACAAATTCCCCTTTTTAAGGTGAACAATAATAATGAAAAACAAGCAAAAGTAAAAATTGACAACATATTGTGCAGAATGGCAATATATATTTCTGCTTTGTTTTTCTTAGTTTCTGAGAATTCCAAATGTCCTTTCTCCAACTTTTCTAATAGTTTCTTTGAGCTTGCTTATTTTTTTGTAAAGTAATCAGATAGTTAATAGAATCATAGAATTACTAGTGTGGAAATAGACCATTCGGCCCAACAGGTCCACACCCACCCACTGAGGAGCATTCCACCCAAACCCATCCCCCTACCCTATCCCTGTATCCCTGCATTTCTCATGGCTAATCCACCTTGTCTGCACATCCCCAAACACTATGGACAATTTAACATGGCCAATTTACCTAACTTGCACGTCACTGGTTTGTGGGAGGTAACCGGAGCACCTGGTGGAAACCCACGCAGACAAGGGAGAATGTGGATACTCCACACAGACAGATGCCAGAGGGTGGAATCGAACCCTGGTCCCTGGTGCTGTGAGACAGCAGTGCTAACCATCGAGTTACTGTGCTATTATCCACTTATTCAGATTTAGAGATTTCTCTATTCACCAGCATCTATTTTCAAAATGCAATAGTGATCCTCTTTCTTTTTTTCATTCACGTATTCCATCAAATGTATTTTATCCCAAAATGACTTACGATGGATATAGCACTCAATGGATATTACTACTGAATTCCATTGTAATATCTTCACTACACATTATTGTTGGCTGACTAAATATGAGGTTGCTAAATCCACAAAATATAAAATGAAAATGGTTTTCCTTTATTCCACCCTTTATTCACTAAATGTTTTATACTTTGGAGAATGGATAGGCAAATTGCCTATGCAGTTTTGAAACAATTAACTTCTTGTCTTCTAAATTTCCATTCCCCAAATACAATGGACCATATTCTATTGAAGGAATATAATAGTGCTTGGATTGTGTAAATTATAATTTCACAGATTTTCCAAACACAATAGTTTTGCCATTTTCCATGCCCAGTTTCATCTATATCCATCCAGCCAATGGGCCACTTAATATTAATGGTATTTTGCTGGATGCTACATCCTAATAATATTGATTTGCACTATTTTACAAGGAATGACTTCTGTTTAAAGATTTTAGTGCGTTGTCATTCCACCGTAAAAAGATCCAACTCTCAAATTCCTTAACTTCGTTCCAAACTTAAATATCTAGGGTGTTTTGGTAGTCAGTCTATTCCACATACTGTAGACATGCATAATTGTCTAATTGAAACATTCTGCCACCAGCATATTTATCTCTGGCCTGAAACTTCTTGTGATTATGCAATATTCTCACTTTGATCTATATCTCCTCTTCTCCCTTAAAATCAACTATTTCATGTTTATTTATAAATACTCTTTTTGACAGTCATGATTTAATTCGATTTTGAATCACATGCAAAATGCATTTTATTTCCTTCTTCACCTTTTACTTTTAAGTGTGTTCTATATTTTTTCTAGGCTAGCATTTACTATACATCCTTAATTGTCCAGGGAGCAGTTGAGTCAACCACATTGCTGTTGGTGTGAAGCTCCTGTAGGCCAAACAGGTAAGGAAGACAGATTCCCTTCTCTAAAGGACATTTGTGAATCCGACTTTCTTTTATGACAATAAACAATAAGAACATGGCTGCCATTAGAGCAGCTCATTTTTAAAATTCCACATATTCAAACTCTACGAGCTGCCATGAGATTACAATCCCTATCCCCAGATCATTCGTTTGCAAGTCTCGATTACTAATCTAGTGACATCCCATAATGCCAGATCCTCCACATAGACCACACCCTGGGCATTTCCGGGAATGATTTTTTTAAATTGTAAATTCCAAATCCACTTTGCTCTTCAAAACTGTCATAGAGTCATAGAGATGTACAGCATGGAAACAGACTCTTTGGTCCAACCTGTCCATGTCGACCAGATATCCCAACCCAATCTAGTCCCACCTGCCAGCACCTGGCCCATATCCCTCCAAACCCTCCCTATTCATACACCCATCCAAATGCCTCTTAAATGTTGCAATTGTACCACCCTCCACCACATCCTCTGGCAGCTCATTCCATACATAGCACCCTCTGCTTGAAAATGTTGCCCCTTAAGTTTCTTTTATATCTTTCCCCTCTCACCCTAAACCTATGCCCTCTAGTTCTGGACTCTCTGACCCCAGGGAAAAAAACTTTGCCTATTTACTCTATTCATTCCCCTCATAATTTTGTAAACCTCTATAAGGTCACCCCTCAGCCTCTGACACTCCAGGGAAAACAGCCCCAGCCTGTTCACCCTCTCCCTATAGCTCAAATCCTCCAACCCTGGCAACACCTGTGACTTATGTCTAATCATCACACTAGCCCATTAACATTCAACCCCAGGGCATCAATGTGGATTTCATCAGTTTCCTCATTTCCCCTTCCCCCACCTCACTTATTCCTGATGAAGGGCTTTTGCCCAAAACGTCGATTTTCCTGCTCCGCGAATGCTAACTGACCTGCTCTGCTTTCCAGTACCACTCTAATCTAGACGTTAACATTGTGTTATCATTTTTGTTGCATGGACAATTCCTCAATTTATGCCCTGAAAGTTACTGGAAAGGAATGCTTTTCAAGAAATCTTTTCTGTACATCTGACATTTGCTCTGTCATCACTGCTCTGTCGATTTGACTCTCATCAAAACTAAGAATCTGTCTAATCTTGATATGTAAGCACAGTCTAATAACTTAAATGCCAGCACAGATCAGAAAATATCCAAATTAAATTTCTCCACTCTTCTATACAACCTACTGAACTCCATCATGTGTTCTTCTACAGAACTACCTTCACTTATTCTGAATTTGTCAAAATCTGACCATGCCTCAAATGCAGTTATTAAACATCTTTTGAAAAATTTTATCCATGAAAGTTAATATCAAAAATATAACTCTTTTAGAAGATTCTCATAAATGAAACTACAGCAATAAGAAATCATCAGCAATTGCGACTCTCAATTTGGCACCATGTAAAGAAGTGCATGTCATTCAGCTACAATTTACCGTATATAGTTAGACTTTTTAATCCCTGAACTATTCAAAAATATGTAGATATCATATGAACACCTTGTCATCAGCATTAAATGCAATAATTTCTACTGCTAAATCATGGCTAATTTACAGCACTAATTTCGAAGGGCTTTAAATTGATTATACACGGAAATCTTTTCCCAGATTTCATGTTCAGCAGGCAGCCATAATTCTTCTGATGATTATGAAGTTCAAACTGGTAAAATAATACCTGGAAGCTATGCCAAGAAGCATACCAGATAGCTTTATGAAAAACTTTGTCACCCGATTCCAGCCTCGGGTGACTGTGTGTGTGGAGTTTGCACATTCTCCTCGTGTCTGCGTGGATTTCCTCCCGGTGCTCTGGTTTCCTCCCACAATCCAAAGATGTGCAGGTCAGGTGAATTGGCTATGTTAAATTGCCCATAGTGTTAGGTGCATTAGTCAGAGGGAAATGGGTCTGGGTGGGTTATTCTTCGGAGGGTCGGTTTGGACTGGTTGGGCCGAAGGGCCTGTTTCCACACTGTAGGAAATCTAATCTAATCTTAACAAACTCTGTGGGAGATGCATTCAAAAGAGACTATTTAAATGCTTTATAATTTTTATATTTAAAACAATTATGCTATTTCAGTATCTTGCTACGTCATTAATTTTTCGTATATCAATCAACCTACAAGTAAAACTGAACGACCATTGCAACTTGCATCATTCTCCAGAAATCTATCCTCAGCTACATCACCATGCTATTTCTTCATGATACCATCAAGAGTCAAGCAATCACCTTTCATTATATGTACATCAATGGCACTGACCACCAATGTTCTCTTTAACCTCGGCAGCAAACATTAAAGTTTCCATGCAGGTCATGTACAAAGTGGCCCCTTTAGGTTTCCACACATAAGCAGCTACACAAGAAAGGTTCACTGCACTCCAATAAAAAGAGGGTAGGTTGCTCACTATTTGCATTTCCCTTCCTCGAACTAATTATCTTGTAAGTAGTTTATCTGAAAACTAGTTCTTCATATCTCATACGTGTTCTTATTCAAAATAAGGAATGCTCTTGTTCCATTCTCACTGATTCCACTTGTTTACTTGGCTAAAATCCCAGTTTAAAACTAACCATTTCAAAAAGTGCAGCTTTGCAATACTTTGTAAAATTACGAAGCTAAATGAAGAAATTAGGGATTATTTAACCACTAGGCTCATCAGTCATTGTTTTTAGGCCAGTAATTTTAATTACTAAATGGTAGCCACAAAAAAAGTGAGGTTGACAGAAAATAAATTTGGTCAGGTTTCTGTTAGCCTCTGTTATTTCCCTTAGATTTTGTCACATAAACAAGTAAACTGAAAGAACAAATGGAAGGATGAACAAAGTAGAATGAAAGGTGGGGGAAAACAATGCACAACATTCAGCTTTTCTCGATTTTTAAAATTAATTCACAGCTCGGTGCGAATCGAGTTGTGTGACACTACCATTATGCTAAATGGGACTGACTTTAAATAGATTAGATTAGATTCCCTGGAAACAGGCCCTGGAAATACCGACCCTCCGAAGAGTAACCCACCCAGACCCATTTTCCTCTGACTAATGCACCTAACACTACGGGCAATTTAGCATGGCCAATTCACCTGACCTGCACATCTTTGGACTGTGGGAGGAAACCGGAGCACCCAGAGGAAACCCACGCAGACACGGGGAGAATGTGCAAACTCCACACAGACAGTCGTCCGAGGTTGGAATCAAACCTGGGACCCTGGTGCTGTGAGGCAGCAGTGCTAACCACTGAGCCACCGTACTAGGTCCAATAACTCAAAACAGGGTATCCACAGGGCACTGTGGGCCATCTGCAGCAGTAGATTTGTATTCAACCACAATGTTTAACTCATAGCTCTACCATTGCCTTAAAGCCAGGCGATCAACTTTGGCTTGAAGAATGCAGAGGGTCTGCCAGGAACAGCAACAATGCATGTAAAAATTAGGTTTCAACCTTGTGAAACTACAACACAGGACTACTTATGGAGTCATAGAAATGTACAGCATGGGAACAGATTCTGGAGTCCAGCTTGTCCATGCAAACCAGATATCCTAAATAAATCTAGTCCCATTGCCAGCATTTGGCCCATATCCTTCTAAACTGTTCCTATTCATATACCGATCCAGATGCCTTTTAAATGTTGTAATTATACCAGCCTCTACCACTTCCTCTGGAAGTAACATGCAACAGACAGAATTAAGCAATCCCACAACTGAGCTGGTTATTCTTGTGCAAGTGCACCATGTTAACGTTGTTAGGCACTCCTTCTATCACATTTTCAAAATTGTCTCATGGGACAAGGGTGTCACTGGTTGTGTCAGCATTTGTTACCTATTCTTAAGAGTCAACCACATTACTGTGGGTCTGGAGTCACATGTAGACCAGACCAAGTGAAAGTGGCAGTTTCCTTCCCGAAAGTACATCAGTGAAGCAGATGGGTTTTCCTGACAATTGTCAGCAGATTCATGGTCATCAGTAGATTCCAGATTTTTTACTGAATTCAAATTCCACCATCAGCTGTGGTGGGATTCGACCCAGCTCTCCAGAACATTACTTCGCTCTCTGGATTAACAGTCCAGTAATAACACCAGTAGGCCATCACATCATTTTGCTGATGTTTCAGAGCAGACCAATGGAGCAATAATTGGCCAGGTTGGATTTGCTCTTGCTTTTTCTGGACAAGATGAACCTTGGTAGTTTTCTACATTATCGGGTACATGCCAGTGCTGTAGCTGGCCTGGTGCAGCCTAGCAAGTACTGCATCTAGTTTCTGGTTCTATTGCCGGAATGTTATTAGGGCAACAGCTTTTGCAGTATCCAGTGCCTTCAGCTATTTCTTGATATTACGTGGATTGAATCAAACAGCTGTGTTATTAAGGATCTCAGGCGGTGGCCATTTGGCAGTTATGGCTGAAGATGGATATGAATACTTTAACCTTGTCTTTTCCATTGATATACTAGACTCCTCAGTGTTAAGGTTGCAGATATTTGTGGATCCTCACCCTCCAGTGAGTTGTTTAATGCAGTATTATTCAGAACTGCATGTGTTAGACTGAAGAGGTTAGATCTGCCTTATCTGTTGCATGCAGCTTCCACATATTGCATGTGAATCGCCCTGTTCTCCAGCTTCAAGGAGAAAGTGAGGTCTGCAGATGCTGGAGATCAAAGTTGAAACTTTATTGCTGGAACAGCACAGCAGGTCAGGCAGCATCCAGGGAACAGGAGATTCGACGTTTCGGGCACAGGCCCTTCTTCAGGAATGAAGCTTCACCAGCTTCACCAAGGTGACACCAAAGTTTTAGGTTTCCATAGTGCTGTTCCTCATATGCCCACCTGCTTCTTCACTGAACTAGGTTGATCTCCTGGCTTGACAATGATGATAAAGTGGATGGCATACTGGGACACAGGTTTACTGTTGTGGTTGTGGACAGTTCTACTGTTGCTGATGGCCCACAGCACCTTGTGGATGATACTGATTGCTTGCTGATGTCCCTGAGAAATGAATCCGTGAATAATTCCCGACACCTTTTGTTAAGTTGAAACTGGCGCAGTACTGTACAATTCTCTCAGTCTGCAAACATTTAGCTTCCAGCCTGCTTAGGTCCACCACATTGCAAGCCTGAGTTACAAACCTAAATTGGTTGACAGTGCAACTCTTCGCACAAACAGGATTATTCAGCAATTCCAATTATAGAATCACATCTAATGTTGGACAATCTGTTGTGGGTTTTTCATGCACTCACTGGTTATGTACATTCAGTACCTTGTCCATTGTTAACAGCCAAAAGAACATGCTGATTGCTATGACCCATGCCAATCTTTGGGACATGTGACCTACATACCTAAAATCACACTGCCCTGAAATCATATTCTTTTACTTCAGAGAGATAAGGCAGTAATAGATTTTTGGTACTATGCTATTTAGAAAGAACAACTTCTGGCATGACTTCAGCCAAATCTGACATAAGCTCCCATCTGTACATTTTAAGGAAATAAATCCAATGAGAAACTAAAATAAACTTATTTAATGTGAAAAGATCACAGTCACAGGTATGGTTTATTGAGAATGAGAATTCAGCTACTTGATGACAACACTTGAAACGTTTACATCTCATCAATAATATGTCAAGCCATTGTCAAAAAAGAGTGTCAAGATACCACACAGTGAATCTCTTTCATCCTACATTGAGTTTTTGAAACATATAATTTTGCAGACACACCAAAACTAAAACTCATCCACTTACCAACATACTTCTCCCAGAAATCAAATAGTTCTGAAACGCGGGATCCAATATCCAACTGAGATAATGATCTCCAAGTAAATTCTTAACTCCATATGTCCAAATTTGTACAAACATCTTAAGGGAGAGACCTTTACTCAGATGGAAATCTTACTCAGAAATTGTTGCCATTGGTTCATGTGCCATCCTGCAGAATCATAATCCAGGTTGACACAAGGCAGTACCATGAAAATGCCAAGCTGTTGAGGCTGCTTTATTTTCTGATAAGATTTTAAACTGAGGTAAATGTAAAAGATCTCTTAGTGACATATGAAGGATCAGGGAGTACAATGTGGTGTCCTGGATAATATATCTCCTGTATACATCACAAACAGAGTATCTGCCATTAATCTCACTGCAGTTTAGTAGTTATTGCTGTGCACAAATTAGCTGATGCATTTTAGTACATTATATGTGTCCATGATATGCTTTGCACATTCTGAGGTTGTGAAAGGTACCATCTAAAATCAAGTTTTGTCTTATATTTGATCAATAGAGGGATTTCAGGACTCAAGTTTTCTGCCAAACTTCAGGATAAAAAGAAATTAAGCCAGTGCAAAAATGAAAACTTCCCACTGAAGAAACAGGCTTCAACTAAAGTACAACTAAGGCATTAATGTGATGCCTCTGGTTTCCAGAACCAGAACCTCAGCCAATGAGCCTGATACGGAATTGAAAAAAAATCCCTTTACGAGGGTGGTTCAATCCATGATTGAGTCAGGTCAAATCTAAACTGCAGATGTACACTACAACTTGACACTAGTAAAAAAATGAAGTGGTGCTCCATACATGTACTCCATTGGAGCCCAAGAGTGCATCAAGACTATATCTCATTCAGTCTGAGTTCCACAACAACATCCATTTTTCACGCTCACACCTAGTCCATATTGCACTCTACTGCTTTAACTAGTGAAGAGAAGAAATGCTCTTTTACAGAAACTAAGGCATTTTTGGATTTCAATATTGAAATACTTTGATAAACTAAACAAGTTTAAGATTCAGGTCTCTTGTATCTGGCTGGCTCTCTCTTGAAGCACAATAGAATTATTGGATTTCCTTACTAGTCATGATGCGAAAAGTTCCCTCCTTTCGAATCCTATTCTTACCATGCAGTTACAGTATTGTGGAATTTAAAAGAAAAATTCTGGGTGCCATATTTGAAAGAGTCATTTTCGGCATTTTGAATCATTGAACATGATAGCTAAACTTAAAAGTAAACACTACTGTTCAAAAATCAGACTAACACATATGGTAGTAAGATTAGAGCGGTGCTGGAAAAGCACAGCAGGTCAAGCAGCAGAGGAGCAGGAAAATCGACATTTCGGGCAAAAGCCCTTCATGAAGAGCTTTTGCCCGAAACGTCGATTTTCCTGCTCCTCAGATGCTGTCTGACCTGCTGTGCTTTTCCAGCACCACTCTAAACTTGACTCTGATCTCCAGCATCTGCAGTCCTCACTTTCGCCTCACTCATATGGTAGCCATATCCTTTCTCTGTAAGGTAAGGCCATATCTTTCCTCTGTAAGGTAAGGCACCTGGTTTGTTGGGTTAAACATAAATGAATCAGAAATACCATAAAAGTAAGGAGGTAAATTATACTGCCTGTAACATTACTGTGATCTTCTGTTTACCAGTCTGATCAATTTGAAAAGATATAGCTGGCCTAAGTTCTTCTTTAAAACAATTCCATCATTGTAATCAAACTTAAACACAAAATTAAATCATTAGCAAAAAACATTATGTTTATTATGTCAGAAACAATTCAGGGAAAGAATCCCTCGGCAAATTCTGATTTTCTGTACTTGCTCCAGTAGACAGTCTTCAAAGCATTGGATAAGCTGCATTTACTCAAGCAGAGAAAAAAAATCTAACTCGACTGCAAACCGATTGCAGTAACTAGTCAAGAATAACATCGTCCACTTGGCTGTCAAATCACAAAAGTCATCCTGTAATAGATTCTTACTTAGGAACTCAATTTGATTCAAAAGAGATCCTTTTTATCCCAATACATCAAATATTAAACACTTGTATTAGAGAGAATGTCATCAGGGTTTGCAGCTTATATCTCACACAGCCTTCCTTCAACAATAGCCATCTTAATGTTATCTAAACAAGCCTTCATATACTTTTCCTTCTTATCATTTTAAAAAAATACTTGAACTGGTATTACTTTTATTCTGTGTCTTTTTCAATTTTACAAGGAAGGCTTAGCAAAGAAAGCAGGAGAATAGGAAATGCACAAGGAAGCTCGCATTCACTGATGCCATTCAATAAGAGCAGCCTAGCTTGTCAAAGCGGACATTCAAAATGAATTGGCATATCTATTCAGCCACTGGTGGATTTCATGCGATACAGTTTCATATTCTGTGATAAAGCCCGATAAGCAATTGCTATCCTGACACTTCTGCCTTGTATTATT
Organism: Chiloscyllium plagiosum; assembly: GCF_004010195.1. Classification (NCBI taxonomy): domain Eukaryota; kingdom Metazoa; phylum Chordata; class Chondrichthyes; order Orectolobiformes; family Hemiscylliidae; genus Chiloscyllium; species Chiloscyllium plagiosum. Next base: position 36,006,222 of record NC_057720.1, on the reverse strand, counting down.
GTTAATATTCCATATCTGTAGCAAGTTCCCAATAAAAG
>NC_057720.1:35938570-36005684 GCF_004010195.1 Chiloscyllium plagiosum | reverse complement strand
ACACGGGGAGAACATGCAAACTCCACACAGTCCGTCGCCTGAGGTGGGGATTGAACCCGGGTCTCAGGCGCTGTGAGGCAGTGGACACCTAAAAAGGGACCTTGAACAGCTGGGCAAATGGGCCAAGGAGTGGCAGGTGGAGTTTAATTTAGATAAACGTGAGGTGCTGCATTTTGGCAAGGCAAGTCAGGGCAGGACTTATATCCTTAAGGGCAAGGTCCTGGGGAGTGTTGCTGAACAAAGAGCCCATAGGGTGCACGTGCATAGTTCCTTGAAAGTATAGTTGCAGGTAGACAGGGTACTGAAGGAGGTGGTTGGTACACCTGCTGTTATTGGTCAATGCATTGAGTATAGGGATTAGGTAGTCATGTTACACTGTACAAGACATTAGTTAGGCCAATGGAACACTGCGTTCAATTCTGACCTCCCTGCTATAGGAAAAATGCTATGAAACTTGAGAAGGTACAAAATATATTTACAAGGATGTTGCCAAGGTTGGCAGGTTGGATCTATAGGAGAAGGCTGAATAGACTGGGGCTACTTTTCTTGGTGTGTCAGAGGCTGATGAGTGAACTTATGGAGATTTATAAAATCATGTGGGCATGGACAGAGTGATTAGCCAAGGTCTTTTCCTCAGGATAGGGGAGTCCAAAATTGGACAGCATAGGTTTAATGTGAGAGGAGAAAGATTTAAAAGGGACCTAAGGAACAACTTTTTCACATAAACAGTGGTGCGTGTTTGGAATGAGCTGCCAGAGGAGGTGGTAGAGGCTAGTACAATTACAACATTTAATAGGTATCTGGGTACATAAATAGAAGGAGTTTGGAGGGACATAGGCTAAATGCGAGCAAGTAGAAGTAGAATAATTTAGGATACTGTGTGGATAAAGAGTGGAGCTGGAAAAACCATAGTAGATCAAGCAGCATCAGAGGAGGAGGGGAGTCGACATATCACGTTGGAACCATTCATCAGGACTGATGAACGACTCCCCTCCTCCTCTGATGCTGTTTGACCTACTTGGCTTTTTCCAGCTCCACTCTATATCCATTCTGTTCTCTCGCATTCTCACCATCTCTAACTTAATTTAGGATACTGGTTGGCATGGATGAGTTGCACCAAAGGGTCTGTTAATGTGCTGTACATCAGAGTATTGAGTACAGGAGTTGGGAGGTCACGTTGCGGCTGTACAGGACATTGGTTAGACCACTGTTGGAATATTGCATGCAATTCTGGTCTCCTTCCTATCGGAAAGATGTTGTGAAATTTGAAAGGGTTCAGAAAAGATTTACAAGGATGCTGGAGGATCTGAGCTACAGGGAGAGGCTGAACAGGCTGGGGCTGTTTTCCCTGGAGCGTTGGAGGCTGAGGGGTGACCTTATAGAGGTTTACAAAACTATGAGGGGCATGGATAGGGTGAATAGACAAGTCTTTTCCCTGGGGTCAGAGAGTCCAGATCTAGAGGGCATAGGTTTAGGGTGAGAGGGGAAAGATATGAGACCTATGGGGCAATTTTTTCACGCAGAGGGTGGTACGTGTATGGAATGAGCTGCCAGAGGATATAGTACAGGCTGATACAATTGCAACATTTAAGAGGCATTTGGATGGGTATATGAATAGGAAGAGTTTGGAGGGATATGGGCCGGGTGCTGGCAGGTGGGACGAGATTGGGTTGGGATATCTGGTCGGCATGGATGGGTTGGACCGAAGAGTCTGTTTCCATGCTGTACATCTCTATGACTCTAAGTGCTTGCCAAATCAAATACTTAAAGCAGCATTCAATAAACTGAGCCATGCAATCTCACAACCAATGAATCAGATCAATACTCTACATCAATGAGAAGGGATGTTTGCGATGATTGTACAATGTTCAGTACCACTGGGGTGGCATGGTGGCTCAGTGGTTAGCACTGTTGTCTCACAGCGCCAGGAACCTAGGTTCGATTCCAGCCTCAGGTGACTGTCTGTGTGGAGTTTGCACATTCTCCCAGTGTCTGTGTGGGTTTCCTCCCACAATCCAAAGATGTGCAGGTTAGGTGAATTGGACATCTATGTTGCCCATAGTGTTCAGGGATATGTAGGTTAGGTGCGTTAGTCAGAGGTAAATGTAGAATAATGGGGAATGGGTTTCGGTGGGATACTCTTCGGAGGGTCTGTGTGAACTTGTTGGGCTGAAGGGCCTGTTTCCACATTGTAGGGATTCTAATTCTAATTCTAAAATAAATTCTAATTCGCAAATCCTCAAAAATTTGAAGAGTCTGTGTTTTTATACAGCAAGATGTAGACTCCACTCAGGCTTGAACTAATATGCGGTAAGTAACTTTCATACCGCACAAGTGCTGGCAATGACCATCTCCAACAGGAGAGAAACTCTCTCCTTTGATATTCAGTGGCATTACCAGCACTGAATCCCCCAATATCACCATCTAGTACGACAAAATCTCTATGAGCAGCAACTTAAACTTTATCCTGCAACTTAAACTTTCATTCCCTCTTCCAAGATGGAGTAACTCAGTAAGCTACCCTTGACAGCACCCTCCAAAGCTCTCTACCTAGAAGGACAAAGTCAACAGAAGCGTAGTAACACCATCACCTGCAGGTTCCAAGCCACATACCATCTTGACTTGTAAAATCCTGGAACTATCTACCCTACAGCATATTGTGCATTTTTCTACACGGAGGACTGCAGCAGTTCAGGAAAGTAGCTCACAATCCCCTTCTCAAGGGCAATGAGGGATTGGCAGCAAATGCCAACAACATTGACATTGGAAGAAAGAACAGAAATAGCATATGGAAAGCTGATAGAGACTATTCAGAACTGGCAATTAATTGAAGTTTGTTATTTTTACCAAGTTGCTGCTGTATGAAAAAACACAATCAGAATTTGGTTGGTATTTAGGTTAACAAGAGGAAGTGCTTTAGAACTATACAGCAAAGACTAAGCAGCAAAAATGAGATATGCTACAATAAATAAAATGAATTCAGTCATCTTACATAACAGCTCTCAAAGGCAGTGTGGATTTGAGAATTAAAGTTACAGCATTGTGCATTAATTATGCCCCACATGCCCTTGCAGCACAACTTAATTTCAAGAGTGTAGAATTATTGAATTAACCTGATAAATTCATGCACAACTTTACAGAAAGTTTATGCAGCATTTTGCTGGACCACCTGACTGCACAACAAAATATGCTGCACAATGGTTTGGATTGGTTTGTAACTACTTTCGTGAGAAGCACAGCAGGTCAGGCAGCATCCGAGGAGCAGGAGATTCGACGTTTGGGGTTTTCCAGCATTACACTCTTAACTCTGATCTCCAGCATCTGCAGTCCTAATTTTCTCCTAACTTCTTCCTTGAACAATTTGTGGGGATGGGGGAAGGATTACACCAGGGCTAATTTACTGGGATGAGATATAAACAGAGTTATAAGTCACAACTTAAACAGAAGGAACTAGATCATAGGCTTGAAAATAACAATATGCTGGAAAAACTGAGCAGGTCAGGCAACATCTGTGGAAATGTTTCAAGATGATAAACCTGCTGTGTTTTGCTGAAAAAACACAGCAGGTTTACCATCTTGAAACATTAACACTATTTGTTTCCACAGATGTTGCCTGACCTGCTCAGTTTTTCCAGCAATTTTGTTCTCATTTCAGATTTCCAGCATCGACAGTACTGTGCTTTTGTACTGGACTTTTAAAAAAATGCACTGTACTTTTGACGAACAGTATGTGTGTCTTTTGGACAATCCTTCACAAACCTAGTTCTTTATTACCGTTGTATTACCCAATGAAGGTGTCAAGCAGATAATAAGCACTACTTTACATGTAAGAAAAGTGAAATGGTAGAGTAATTCCGCTTGTATCCTCTAGACCTCTTGAAGGCAAACATAAACAGGCACTTGCACAGATCTGAGGATGGATTATCGGCTGATATCCTTAACAGCTTAAGGGGGCTCGTGACAGAACAGAGAAGGAGAGATCTAGATGGTATGGCATTTTGGTTCTTCTCACCCAACTAGCAGCTGGTTATGAGGAATAGTGGTAGAAACATGGAAGTAATTTAACTGTCTGCAATCTTTGCCATGGAATATTATGTGGGACAGGCCAAACTACAAAAGTGAAGAAAATTACTTGCAAGTTCAGTCTACTCTCAGGCACCTTCAATGCTGATTAGGAGAATGGTATCAAGAGGTTTATAAACCATGCAGGAAAAAAAAAGGAGATCGAGAAAACTAAAAATAAAAAAATGTCCTAAAAATTGCATCAGAATATTATGACTTAAGATAGGTTTTGGTGACATGTTTTGTAATTCATCTTTCAGCTTCATTTTCACCCTGCAATAATATTGTAATACTCCATACAATAATGCACAAGCTCACTCTTTGTTTGAAAGACATTCGTATGACAATCATTTACATTTTGGGTTTAGTTATTATTTTACAGTTCATACTATATTTGCAGAAGTACGCAGTGTTTCACTGGTTTCAGTGTGAGGATGAAATGCTGCATTCAATTTTTACATGTAACACTGAACTTATCTTCCTCCTCTGTCTTTCTTTTATTGATTCAGAGAATGTGATTTTAACTAGCTAACTAGCATTTGTTGCCCAACCTTAATTAGAGTCATAGAGTCATGCAGCACGGAAACAGACCCTTTAGTCCAACTCACCTGCACCAACCAGACATCCCAATCTGATCTAGTCCCATATACAGTCATTTGCTCCATATCCCTCGAAACCCTTCCTCTTCATATATCCATCCCGGTGCCTTTTCAATGTTGTAATTGTACTCTCTTCTACCACTTCCTCTGGCAGCTCATTCCATACATACAGTTGCTATTGCAGATGTCTTCTTTGCAAGAGTTGTCTTCTGAAATTGCTGCAGTCTATTTGGTAAGGTAGACTTTAATCTTGTTAGAAAGGGAATTCCAGGATTTGACCCATGACAATGAAAGATTGATAATATGTTTCCCAGCCACAATGGTGAGTGACTTCAAGGGGAACTTGTAGGTGGTGATTTTCCAATGTATCTGCTGCCCTTGCCGTTCAAGATGGTCGTGGTCATGAGTTTGGAAGGAGCTGTTCAAAGAATTTCTGTAGTGCACCTTGAGACATGGCACACACTGTTGGTAATGTGTGTCATTAGTGGAGGGAGTGAATGTTTGAGGATGTGCTGCCAATCAAGCAAGTTGCTTTGTGGTGTCAAGTTTTGAGAGTGTTGTTGGATTTATCCAAGCAATTATCCAAACAAATGGGAAGTGTTCCACCAGACTCCTGATTTGTGCTTTGTCGATGAACCAGAAGGTGGATTATTTACTGTAGGATTGTTCTGGTTTTGTAGCCACAGTATTTATATGGCTAATCTAGGTTGGTTTCGAGTCAATGGCAATTTCCAGTATATTGGGAGTGGGGGATTCATTGATGATAACGTCATTGAACAGCAAGGAGCGTGGTTAGATTATTTTGTTTCAGATAGTCATTGCTAAGCATTGTGTAGCACAAATGTTATTTGCCACTTTTCAGTTCAAACCTGGATATCATCCAGGTCTTTCTGCATTTTGGCATGAACTGCTTCAGAATCTGAGGAGTTCCAAATGGTGAACATTGTGCACACATCAGCAAACATTCCCACCTTATGATTGAGGGAGGATCATTGATGAAGCAGCTGAAGATAGTTGGGGCCAGGACAGTATGCAATGGAATGTTGACAGAGATGTTCAGGAGTTGAGAAACCAGAGCTTCATTATCCACAATCATCTGTCTTTGTGCTAGGTATGACTCCAAGCTGGACAGAATTATCCCTGATTCACATTGACTCTAATTTTGCTTCCCTGATGTTTCCATACTTTTTATCCATCATTAACTTTCTTCGTACGGAGTAGTTTGCAGGGTCATTTCAGAGAGTAATTAAGAGTCAAGTTGCTGTAGATCTTGACTCACATGTAGGCCAAACCTGGCTCAAGACTGTTGTAAAGACTTCAACTTTATCTGTTGCATTGATATGCTGGGTTCCGCTTTCATTGAGCATGGAGATATTTGAGACCGGATGTGGCAGGACTGCAGAGCTTAGAACTAATCTGTTGGTTGTGGAATCACCACTTATGCATCTGGTGCCTACTCCTGCATTCTTCACTGAAACAGGGCTTTAGTGGGCAATAGTGGAATGGGTAATATGACAGGCCATGAAGTTGCAAATTGACTTGAGGACAGTTCAGCTAATGCTGATGACCCATAGAACCTCATAGATGCCCAGATTTGGATTGCTAGGTCTTTTAAAATCTATTATTTTAAGCATCGTGATAATGCCACACTACATGATGGAGTGTATTCTCAATATGAACATGGGACTTTGTCTCCACAAGGACTGTGTGGTGGTCACTTTTACCGATACTGTCATGGGCAGATGCATCTGTGGTAAGCAGATTGGTGAGGAAGAGGTCAAGTGTATTTTTTACTCTTGTTGGTTCCATCAACAACTGTTGGAGACCCAGTCGAGCAGTTGTGGTCTTTAGACCTTGACCAGCTCAGTCAACAGCGGAACAATAGGTAACTCTTGGTGATGGACAGTGAAGTCTCCTAGCCAGAGTACATTCTGTGCTCTTGCAACCCTATAGTGATTTTTATGACAGTCAACAACTGCTTCACGGTCATAACTAGTTGCTCAATTCTTCAATTTTTAAATGCAAATTCCACCACCTAACATGGTGAGATTTGAATCTGGGTCCCCAGAGCGTTATGTGGGTCTCTGAATTACCATCCATGACAATACTCGCTCTTGCTCCATGCGACACATATTATTTGATGAGAGATTTCAATACTACCATTGTGACCATGTATTTTGGAGAGTTCAACATCCTCATTTACAAAGAACACCTGTATTCATAAACTTCTTGTATAGGTTTTGTTGTCATTTCCATGTCTCCCTAATTCTCAAATACAATGATAAATCAATAGGATTTTCTCCTTCTGTAAAGTGGATAAAATGTCACGTTACTTGCGCTTCTAGAGGAAGTTAACACTCACACTATTTGCTTAGAGATAGAATTCAATTCCTGAACAGAGTCAGTCAACTGTAAATCTCACAGCAGGAGACAGTTAGGTCAAAAAACATTTAACTAACACCATAAGGACATAAAATGTGGAGAAGTTCACCTTTTGGCCCATCAAATCTGCTCCTCCATCAAATGAGATCACAGCTGAGACTGATAATTCTCAATTTCATTTGTCTGCTTTATCCTATCAACCATGTTTTCCTTATTGATCAAAAATGTCTCTCATCCTTGAATATATTTAACTACTCTGTCTTGACAGCCCTCTGGAATAAAAATCCCACATATTGCCCACCCTCTGAGATAGAGAAAAAAATCCTTATCTCTGTCCTAAACTCTGTGACAAGGTCTGTGTATCTACCCTCTTAAGCCTCCTAACAATCTTATGTTTCAGTAAGGTCATCTCTTATTCTTGTAAACTCCTCTGAATATAAGTCAACCTCTCTTCATAAGAAAATCCCTCCATTCACAAAATCAATCCAGTGAACCATCTCTGTATTCCTACGTCATAGAATCAAAGAATCCTTACAGTGCAGATAAGGCATTCAGCCCATTAAGTCTGCACCGACCCACTGAAGAGCATCACACTGTATCCATGTAATTCCACATTTACCATACTTAACCCTGCTCGACTGCAAGGCAAAAGTGAGGACTGCAGATGCTGGAAACCAGAATTTAGATTAGAGTGGTGCTGGAAAAGACTGCTAGACTGCACACCATGGGGCAATTTAATATGGCCAATCCACCTAACCTGAACATCTTTGGGCTGTGGGAGGAAACCAGAACACATGGCAGAAACCCACGTAGACATGGAGAGATTGTGCAAACTCCACACAGACAGTCGCCCAAGGCTGGAATTGAACCCGGGTCCCAAGCAGTATGAGGCAGCAGTGCTAACCACCATATCTTTACTTCCATAAGTGGATCAAAACAGTTCACAGTATTCCAGCTGTGGTCTGCCTAGTGCCTCAAAGTTTTAGCAAGACCTTCCTATTTTAATCCACTATTCGCTTTAAAATAAAGGTCAACATTTCATCTGCCTTCCCTTTTATCTGCAGTATTTAACATTTAAATAATATTCTTCCTTCCTATTCCCCTTGCCTAAGTGCATAACCTCACATTTTCCTACACAAAATTCTCTCTGCCAAGTTTTAACCCACTCACTTAACCTGCCAAGATTGGGGCAGCATGGTGGCTCAGTGGTTAGCACTGCTACTTCACAGCAGCAGAGTCCCAGGTTCAATTCCGGCCTCAGACAACTGTCTATGTGGAGTTTGCACATTCTCCCCATGTCTGTGTGGGTTTCCCCCGGGTGATCCGGTTTCCTCATGCAGGCCAGGTGAATTGGCCATGCTAAATTACCCATAGTGTTAGGTGCTTTAGTCAGAGGGAAATGGGTGTGGGCCAAAGGGCTTGTTTCCACACTGTTGGGAATCTAATCTTAAAAAAACTTTCTGTACTTTTTGTGACATCCTCAGCACTTGTCTTCCCACAAAATTCTCCCTGCCAAGTTTTAATCCACTCACTTAACCTGCCAATATTTGGCGGCACGGTGGCTAGCACTACTGCCTCACAGCGCCAGAGACATGGGTTCAATTCCAGCCTCAGGCAACTGTCTGTGTGGAGTTTACACATTCTCAGTGTCTGCGTGGGTTTCCTCCGGGTGCTCCGGTTCCCTCCCACAGTCCAAAAATGTGCAGGTTAGGTGAATTGGCCATGCTAAATTGCCTGTAGTGTTAGGAGAAGGGGTAAATGTAGGGGAATGGGTCTGGATGGGTTGTTCTTCGGAGGGTCGGTGTGGACTTGTTGGGCCGAAGGGCCTGTTTCCACAATGTAAGTAATATAATCTCATCTATTTCTGTGCCATTCATAAACCTGGCGATAGCTCAATCACTTCCATCATCCAATCATTAATATATATTTATAAGTAACTGTGGCCCCAGCACTGATACCTGGGGAACTCCATCAGTTACAGGTTGTAATCCTGATAATGCCCGGCAATCCCAACTCGCTGTCTTCTATTAGTTAGCCAATCCTCTACCCATGCTAGTCTAATAAATCTAAAGTCATGGGCTCTTATCTTAATATCTAAATGTCATACCATTTACTGCTTTGAAGACAACGGTGATAAAGACTGAGTGTAGAATGTTTGTTCAATATGTTTTGTGCATGAAACGTTAGGGGAGTAAGAGGAAGGAATGATGAGAAACATCTCCTTTCCAAGAGTGCACAATTGTGTAAAGTCTTAAAAACTGACTGACACAAGCTACTGAATAGTTTCTGTTTTACAGTCCCTATCTATGAAAGTGTTGAGTGGATTGGGGGAGCTGAAGATTGGAATATTAACCAAATCAATCATCAAGGTTACCCCCGAAGGTGAAGTTTAAAAAGAAGAAAAAAAAAATTAATTACAATGCTTTTATAGCAAGAACTGTACAGTGAAACAGATTAGTACTTTTAACTCAGGGAGAAGATATTCAGGTTGCTGATGCACTTTTTTTATTCTCAGTGTTGTAAAAGATCCAGAATAAAATGAGAAAAGACAATTTTAACTTCTGTTCCATCAGATGTAAGTCCATTATACAAAACTGTCCATATTCTAATAATTGCTTGCAAAATCACTGCAAGCAGACTTTAAGAATGGTTGGTGCAAAGAACAAGAAATTTCAAATGAAAAAGTAGGAGTATTCTTGAGGTTAAGGTTGAATCATAGTCCTGAACCAAAGGAGATGAGGCTTTGTTCTTGATTTGATCTGAAGAATACCTGGACTAGAAGTATTTGCATGCCAAAATGAAAGAAATCATTTGGATGAAATGTTTAATTGAGGTACCATCAACCTACTCAGGTAGATTTCAGAAAAATAGATAGAATAGACTGGCCTTTGCCCAATAATTTAAAAGAAAGACACAGGATCATATATGTCTCAATAAAATCATGAGGTGGCTTCTGAGAAGATGTTTCCACTTGCCCACTTTGATAGGTTGGTGAGTGGTTGGGTGGAGAAGGGGTGTGACAAAGAGCGAAGTGGAGTTCAGACCAGATCTGTCGTGATGTAATTGGTGATAGAGCAGACCCAAAGGACCAAATGGACTGCTCTTGCTCCTATGTCCAGTTAAAGGCATGGGGAAGTTTTCTGTGTCCTAGACAACATTCACCTGTCAAGACACCTTACTAATTTCTGAAACAAATTGCTTGGGGTAAGACTTCCAGAAAGTGGGGACTATTGTTGAACAGGAGGTTTGTTAGTTGGCAGGAGGTGGGACAACCACCTCTCACTTGGCAGGAAGTCCCACCTTCGAGTGCTGTTCACTAATCTGACTGGTCATTGGCTCAGAAGCTCAAATACTGCCAGTTGTGCACTGGTCAGGACTGAGATTGCAACCATTCCCAGATTCCAAATCTTGGGAGTTCACGAACAGTCAAGAGCAGGTATCTTGCGACTGGGAGAGATGTCTAGGATGAGGAGTGGAGAGAGCAACTGTGGGGGCAACTCAGCTTTGAACGGAGGCTATTGCAGGAGACACCCCGTGATCTTCCCACATGCAGCCTAAGCAAGGTGATGTTCTAGGCTACTTAGGGGCCTCAGATGAGCTAATGATGGCCTTGGCCTCTCCTGTCTCATGACAAAATGGTTGATCGGGTGGGTGTAGAATCAGTGGGAAGACGATCTGAAGAATTTTACATCCTCAACCTCATCCATAAACCCACTGGCAAGAACGCATCAAACTCAGCTGTTGGTCATTTATCCGACTGATATTTGTGACTGGTATGCAAAGTACTTGCTGCATAACATCAGCGTCTAGGCGGAGTTAGATTGATTATCGATATACAACAGAATCAAAGTTTATGGTGTGGAGCTGAGACCACAGCTAGATCAACCATAATCTTACTGAGTGTCACAGCAGGACAAAAGGGACAAATAGACAAATAGAGTAGGTTGATGCTCCGGTTTCCTCCCACAGTCCAAAGATGTGCAGGGCCAGGTGAATTGGCCATGCTAAATTGCTCGTAGTGTTAGGTAAGGGGTAAATGTAGGGGTAGGGGTATGGGTGGGTTCGCTTCGGCGGGTCGGTGTGGACTTGTTGGGCCGAAGGGCCTGTTTCCACACTGTAATGTAATCTAATCTAATCTAAACTGTTCCTAAGTTCCTTCCTTCATTCCTATGACCACATCATAACAAATTTCCATGACTAAGAAGTGCTTTATTATTCGTCACGAGTTAGGGTTCATTTTCAGTTTAGAGGCAAGTTCTAGGGGGAATAGAGACTGGAAGATTTATCTTGCCTGGACATGAAGGAAGAAAAGAGAAGTTAGTTAGATTAATGAGAGAAGGGAAGAGAAGAGACGAGATGAGAAGAGAAAAATATTAAGTGATTTATGGAAGGCTATGGCATACATGGTTTGAGTTCTAGAAGGACAAGCAAATGGATTATCAAGAACTTAAAATGTTTAATGGAACTCTTGGGTGGAATTAGAAAATAAAAAGGGATTTGGGTTTATGCTCTATGTCTTGACAAACTACTGATAAGTTAGCTTTGTTAAATGGTTTTCAACATTGTTTTGTTTTAAATAAAAGATAAATGTTAGTCATACCTCACCTTAAACAAACAGAGGAAATACCCTATTCTACATTGCATTCAATTCTCCTTCCCTCCAGTGAGAAACCAGACTTTGTAAAAACCCGAAAGGGCAAAGAGCGTGTATACCTGATGACTGCAGCACACCAACACCTGCCCTGGCCAACATGGAATTTTAACTGCACAGTAGCCTTTCATGTTCAATGGCACCATCTTCTTTCAATCTTTATCCACTTGATGCAACTTGGCATCAACAAACCACCATATTATTATGCCTGCTGTTGGACCATGCCGGTCATCATTCCTTTGCTTCCATGCTTTATTTTAGAACTGACAGACACCTAAGTCTTGCATGCTTCTGCCAGGTCACTTGGCGAGCAAGTGCAGCCACGCATCTCAGGCATCTGCGCAGGATATCTCTGCACTGACATTGCTTTGTTTGTACTCACTGATGTTAGCACTTACTTGGATGCTGTCAATTTCAGTGTGGGTCACATCTAAGCACACAAGCTCTTGAGCTCTCACTGGCTGCCAATCTCTACTGTTTGCCTTGCTTTTTAATGCAGAGGGCGAGACAGGCAGCACTGTGATGGTGGGGAGGACTGAACAGTTAATCTGTCAATCAAGCAAAGGGTGGACATGTCACTGAACAACACTATGCTACATCATGCTTGTAGCATGTGCCAGTAGTTACACAGAAAACACACACCAAATACTTCAAGCTAATGAAAATATGTGCAATTCAAAGGGGAAGAATCTTTGGTGAGGTGAACCTGGACTATAGTCAGTCAATGGTTACTGTCATGATTAGTCAAAGGGCTTATCTGATTACACCACAAGGTATTGGTGACGGTCAATCTTGCAGGAAAATTGCAGGCAGGCCAAGGATTACAGGCAGATGAGTCGGGTGTTGTTGAGACGTCAGTTCAGGCAATGGGCCAGTTTTTCCTGCAATGAAACAAAGGGCGGTACAGTGGCTCAGTGGTTAGCACTGTTGCCTCAGAGCCAGGGACCTGGATTCGATTCTAGCCTCGAGTGACTGTCTGTATGGAGTTTGCACATTCTCCCCATGTTTGCATGGGTTTCCTCCAGATGCTCCTGTTTCCTCCCACAATACAAAGATGTGCTGTTTAAGTGAATTGGCCATACTAAAATTGCCTACAGTGTTCAGGGATGTGTAGGTTAGGTGCATTAGTTAGGGGTAAATGTAGAGTAATAAGGAATGGGTCGGAATGGGTTACTCTTCGGAGGATTGGTGTGTACTTGTTGTGCCCAATGGCCTGTTTCCACACTGTAGGGATTCTATGAATTTTATGATTGAGTCTGATAAAAGTATGTGCAAAAGCAGTTAGTGGCATGCTTAAGCAAGAAAAGTGGCCCCATTGAGTGAATGAGAAGAATGGAAGGCAGGAATGGGTAGTAGTCTGGGAGGATGAGGTGGGTGAGCACTCAAATGGTTATGACACATGCAACACTGAGGGTTATGGTCCATCAGCATTGGTCAGATATGTGTGCAATAGCAGAGTGGAGTGAATACTGGCCTCTTGTGTGTAAGGCAGCAGAAAGATGATGGTACTCATCTTTGCAGAGCACAGACGATCAGGGGCTTTTTTTTTTTTAACTACAGCACTACTTGAGATTCTGGAGGACCCTACACTGATGCGTACTGCTTTTCGGGACCAGTCTGGCTCTAACTGGTGGCATAGCCTATTCTGAAGATCTGCTGGTAAGAGGACTGATCTCTTCTCCCTCACCCCATCCCAATGACATTTCCAGTTTTCTGGTGGTGCAGTGGGGAACGAACTTGCCTTTCTTCTGGGTCATCTCTTTGGTGATAAAGATCAACCAACACATTGTGAGGGGAAGTTCCTGTCATGCAGTATCTGAAGTGTAGAGCCACTGGGCTTTACATATGGTGCTAGAAGCATTGAGGCCAGAAGGCAGTGGTGAGAACTTGCGCTTTGTTTGCTATGCTATTCCCTAATGTGTCTGACATCTTAGCTGTATAATTAATGAGGTGAAATGCAGAAGATCATGTGAGGAAATATTCCTTGGGCCAAAGAGGAGTGGATGCCATGAAATGCTCTCACACTACACTTTTACTGCTAATGGGAATACTCAGGCTTATGTCGTTCGGTCTGATTATGCCTTTTAATACAAAGTAATAGCTATTACTCGAAACATTTTTACTTGATTCTTGTGCGATAGAATTAATTTGTTTCAAATCATGGAATCTTGTGGTGTCAGTCTTTCAGTTAATAACCAATGTTCAAATTTCTCTTTAAGTACAAACAGCCTCAACAGGATTGTCACAAAATTCACTGAAAAGTAAAATCCTTAAGGAAAAATATATTGTAAATCCAGACGTATACAATTTTAGGAATTCATTTTGCTGTTGCCAACTTCATATGGCTGATTGAACTAAGTTTAATTCCCACCTGATGATAGTATAGAATATGTGCATTATCATTTCATTCCATTATAGCTATGATTTCTAACCCAGTCCTCAGGCATTTTTCACATTTATCAAAACTAAAATCCTGTCCTCAATGGTGTAGAGTTCAAAATGTATGCCTTAATGACAATTAGTACAGAAAGCTCCTCCAGAGGAGAACAACAACAAATCAAATGCACTAATAGCACTGTTGGCTCATTCAAGCAGCTGTTAATCAGAGATTAACACTAAATGCAATAAAGGTATTTCAGAGAATGTTAAAATATGTACTTTCCTGCATTGGCATTAAGGTAGGTATTGGAAAGTGAAACACACATATTCACCAACATTAAAGATACTTGTTTAAGGAAAGCTGACAATAGCTTGAAACATAGGCCCAAGGAATATTTCCTCACATGATCTTCTGCATTTCACCTCATTAATTATACAGATTTAGACTTTATACAATAGTGTCTAAATTGGTAATGGTGAACAAATCCTTTCAAATTGTTTATATGGTGCTACTAATTCGCTATTGCCATTCTACACCAGCATATAATTTCAAACACTATCCCACGTGAATCTCTAGGCCCAAGTGGAAAAAGAATATTTCCCCTTTGCATTTTGCCAGAAGTCCTGGGGCTTCCCCAGGCTATGTTATCGACTCCAGGAGAAGTATTTTATAATGAGTTAGAAGGATAGTTCTAGTTAAATATAGATACTTGGAGAAAGTTGATGCAAGAGCTTTCACTGGTTAACTTCACAGAATGGATTCCAAAACCATACATAATAACTATTTGGGTGCTTTATCCATAAAATAGTAAATCAATTATCTCATTCTAATCTCTATTCTTCTTTCTTCAGGATCACAAAATTCTATGGTTTTTTTCCAAGCACCTGTCAGATATTGGCTGAATTCTTGATCAATTCATTTATTATGAACTTAAGATTCTATCCAAAACAACCTTGGACAATATTTTTCTATTAATCCTATAATCATCTTCCCGTTTCTATCTACAAGTACATTACTTTACATTTATTCATATTACATTGCACCTGGTCATTGACAAGCCTTCAAATACTGGGCCTCAATGTCTCAAACTCTTTCTTCAAACTTCACTATTTCTGTATCACTCCTCCTTAAAGCGTATTTTCTTGACCAAGCTTTGGACATCTGTCCAAATATCTCATGATCCACTATCAAATGTTGTCTGATAATGTTCCTGTGAAATGTCTTGGGATGATTTACAACATTAAAGATACTATATAAATGCAAGTTGCCATTGTTGCTGCTTACTGCCTGCCCAAACATGCAAAACAAGTCCTTGTCTTCCTGTAGATTGTTAAATTATGGAAGTAGCAGGTGTAGTTAATGTAATGAGGGATAGGAAAAACAAAGTTGCGAGATGTAACCATTGATGCACTTTCCCTGATAATTCAGGAAATAGCAGCTTTAAGATTGCCAATTGCAGCTGTATTCTACAAGCCACAATTAGTATACTTCCCAATTACGCAGATATGCTGTCGCCTACCAACTAACTGATTCCCAAAGCAACATTTGAAGTCTTTAGCGTAGATTACTTTACATTGATAGGATTAATGTTTTGGTCCAAAATTCTGATTGCAATGAAGTTACCTACCAGAATGATGTTGTGAGGAAGAAGCAATGTTACAATGGAAATTTCCCAAAAGGAGAAAGGAAAAATCAGAGGGAAAATTACTTCTCATTTGCTCTCATGAATTTTCCAGTAACTGGTCTATAAAGCATTAATGGTATAGGTTAATATTCTTTTCTTTCAACTTAAGGTAGTACAATACTCAGATCACAGGAAGGAAAAAGAAAAATACTGAACAGACTGCAATTTCTGGAAAGTTAAACTGTTGAATTAGTAAAACACAGAAGATCAGATATAGCAGTGAGTGTTTTTACAGATTAGTCTTGCACCATTATAGTAAATGGCAGAGTTATACAGAATGCAGAGGTTTGCTTTACTCATAGTTTCCACTATAGATACTGCTTTTTAGTTAGCTGTACTCCCTGGAGGTGCTTTTGTTTGAATGAAATCTGGCCTCAGGCTACAATAAGTGTTTTTCAATTAGGGCTGTCACAATATAATGATATGATGATATATCATGTGATATTAAGCCTATGATAATCATATCACTCATTTTTTCCATATCATGGTAATCATAGAATAACATTATCATAATAGATAAACATGGGGAAAGGTTTTACAATGTTGCTGTCTGAAATTATTTTTCTCCAATAAAGTTATTATACTTTGACTTTTGTACATTAAACAATCATGGCAGGATTGCTGAATGACAAGTACTTTGAATTGATAGAAATATATGGATAAGACCAATTTCTTTGTCAATATGTACAAGGAAGTACAATACTATTATTCATTCAAAACTCCATCAGGTCTTTATGATCGCAAAGTGATACGTCTGAGGTGGCAGACAGCCCAATTGGATAACAGTAATGGAATTATAAATAAATGATATGAACTTTATTTGAATTTCAAAATATTCAAAGCTTAAAAAAAATTGTATTGATTAATTGATATGCACAGATCACATGAACTAAAGCAACAAATTGCTATATACTTTTGAAATGCACCCAAGTTATAATTGTCTAATTTCAAAATGTCTTTGTGACATACTTTTGATTATGGATTGAATTTAATGGATTACTGCACAGTTCCAAATAAACTTCGGAAGAACGTTTTTTAGCTTCTGCTTTATAATTATTTGAAAGGCAACCTTGGAATTTAATCTAAATGATGTGTGAAAATCCAATAATCTGATCAGATATTTTGGATTTATACATTTAAAACAAATTGTCTTCATATTACACAAATGCAAACGGAACAACTCTAAACCAGAATCTTCATAAACAAATTGACCTGTTACAAAAACAGAAATTGCTGGAAAAGCACAGGAGGTCTGGCAGGATCCAGTAGGCGCAAAATGTTAACTCTGCTTTCTCTCCACAGATACTACCAGACCTGCTGTGTTTTTTCCAGCAAGTTCAGTTTTTCTGATTTCCACATCCACAGTTCTTTGGTTTTTTTGAACTGTTATAGCCTTTATACTTGTGAAATATTTTGATCACTCTGTATCATAGGAGAAAGTGAGGACTGCAGATGCTGGAGATCAGAGCTGAAAATGTGTTGCTGGAAAAGCACAGCAGGTCAGGCAGCATCCAAGGAGCAGGAGAATCGACGTTTCGGGAATGAGCCCTTCTTCAGGAACCACTCTGTATCATAGCTCATTTGAAACATGTTAGGACTTTAAAGGGAACTGAATGCTTTTCTTGTGATCTCAGTTTAAGAAGGAAGAGCACCACCATATTTTTGAACCAAAAAAAAATCCTCACCCTCTAGTTATACATCACCTGCTGCTGATCATATCCCGACAGAGTATGCCATAGGAATTGCTGAATGTTAAAGGAAGATATTCAATATCCCTGCTGTGTAATGGATACTGGATTTCAAGCACTATAGGAATTATTAGAATATGTTCAAATAAATTCATTTGGGATTTGCTCCTTGGCTGTAATCCACAAGTTACACTTGATAATTTGACCAACATTGTGCCCAAGTTCTGTTGAAATATCTGTTTTAATCTTATGAGAAAATGCCCAAATTTAAAATGGATGTAAATGGAAATAGATAAATGTAAGTAGTGGGCCAAGTGGATAAAAATTTTCAGATTCATAAAAAAATAATTTTCAATTCATTTAACCACGATTCATGCACATCAGATGAAAAATGTTTAAGAACCTGTGGTGAGGGAAGATTCTCAATTTTGAACTTTTACAAAATTCATTCAAATGTAAAGAAAGAAACATAATAAGCCTCAGATGGGATAATTTATTTTAAAACACTTAAACAATTCCAATTAAAATTAAAACACAAAGAAAATGAATTTGTTTCTTGTTGAACCTGAAAAACTGAAAGCACCATTGAGAGATTTGCCAAAGAAGGGAATTTGGATGATACTCACATTTCAATAACTGGGCAGTGGTCAACATGACTGACAGAGAAACACTGAGCCTTCAGTACAGATTTCTGGAAAACACATCTTTTATCTAAAGCAGGCAATATTGGACATACTCAGGAGTCGATAAAATATGAAGCTGGAAAAAGCACAGCAGGTCAAGCAGCATCAGAGGAGTAGGAGAGTCGAAGTTTCAGGCAGGAGCCTTCGTCAGGCATGAGGAGGGGGAAAAGGGGCTGAGAAAAAATATAGAGAGGAGCTGGGGGACTGGTAGGTGGGGTGGCAATAGATGGATGCAGATAGGAGGTGATTGAGGTTGGGAAGGGTGGAGCGGATAGGTGCGAAAGAAGATAGACAGGTTATGTCAGGTCAAGGGGGCCGGGCAAAAAGAGAGGGCTGAACCTGGGATAAGGTGTGGGTGGGGAGATTTGAAAACTGGCGAATTCTATGTTGAGGCCATAAGGTTGTAAACTCCCAAGGCGGAAGATGAGGTGTTCTTCCTTAAGTTAGTGGTCTTATTTTGACAGTGGAGGAGGTCCACAATGGACATGACGTTGGGCAAGTGGGAGGGGGAGTTGAAATGGCTGGCAACCAGGAGGTGGGGCTGATTGGAGCATGCAGACCATAGACGCTCCCCATATGCTCCATCTCTCCGATGTAGAGGAGACGACATCGGAAGCAAGAGATGCAGTACATCAGGACGTACACAGAGCGTCAGGCAATATCTACGAAGGGAGGAACATAGTTCAACTTCAGGTCAATGACTTGGCAATATATCTCTTAACTTTTGTTCCTCTTGCCACATATGCTGCCTGAACTGTTGAACATTTCCAGTATTTTCCATTTTTATTTGATTAATATTCTCTTCATCCCTACTCAGTTTCACCTTCATGACATCAATAAGCCCACCTATTTCCACCTCCATAAGACCAGCTGACTTTGCCCTCCTCAGTTTACCTGAAACCCTCATTACCTTTATTACCTCAAGACTCAACTATTTAAATGAAAGCCAGCTGCTCTCCTATATTCTACTCTCCACTAACTTCAGGTCACCCAAACTCTGCTGCCTATGTCCTAACTTGCAGCAAATCCTGTTTCCTTATCCACTTTGTGTTGACTGATTAGCACTGCTCCTGATCAAGCAATACATTAGTTTTAAAATTAACTGTATAATTAAACATAAATTAACACTTTTTCAATAATCAACACATTTTAGAAATGGCAGAGCTGGTGATGTTCTGCAAAATGTGGGAACTTATGGCATGAAAGCACATTTACATCAAGCACTTGCGCTGCAGAAACTTCGGCTCAGGATTATCAATTTGAAGGCCAAGCTACAGACACTGCGCCTCATCAGGGAGAGGGTAAGTTACCCAGATACTGTCATCCAGGAGCAGTCACTCTCTTTAGGATAGGGTCTTCTGACTTGTTCACTGGGTCAGGGACAGGAGGGTAAGGCAGGTAAGGGAGGTAAGGGAACCTAAAGGACAAGAACGCAGGCACATTAGCATATGACGTAGTCCATCAGGTTTGAGGATTTTTCCAATTGTTTGGATGAAAACAGGGGCTGCAGGCTTGACATGTTAACTGCCCATGACACTATGATATGAGAAGCTATTCAAGAGAGGAGAGTAAGAAGAAATGTAGTGGTAGTAAGAGGTAGGGAGTATTAATAGTGAGGGGATTGACACTGTTCTCTGCAGCAAAGAGGGTGAATTCAAATCACTGTGTTCCTTGCTTGAAGTCAGAATTTGGGATATTTGTTCTGAAGAATTTGCAGTTGAAAGGGGAAGATGTAATGATCATGGTCCACATTGGTAACAATGACATAGATAAAACTATGAAAGGTCCGACTGCAGAAGAACGAAAAGGGGTTAGACGAGAAATTAAAAAACAGAACCCTAAAAATGATGTTTGGATTACTCGTGAGACACTTGCAAATTGGTGTAGGATGAATAAAATAAGAAAAATGAATGCGTGGCTCAAACACTGGTGAGGGAGAAGTGGTTTTTGGTTTGTATGGCGTGGGCACCTGTACTGAGGAAAGTGAAATCTGTGTTGCTTAGATGGTATACATCAGCTATTGGGGTCTCATGAACCACAAGACGAGGGAAGTAGACAGTGCAGTGGCAGACATTTAAAGGGATATTTTAGAATGCTTAGAATAGTTATATTCCTACTATAAAGAAAAATTCTAAAAGATGAAGCCACTATCCAATTAACTAAAGGTAAGGAAAGTATCAAACTTATGGAAAAAAGCATGTAAATGTGAAAGTGTGTGTGGCGGGTCAGATTGCTGGTGAGAATGCAAAGAAAAACTAAAATGTTAATCAGGACAAATAATTTAGAGCTCAAGGGGAAGCTAACTAAAAATGTGAAAAAGATAGCAAAAATTTCTATAAGTACCTAAAAAGGAGTGAGTGACTGTTGATCATCTCGAGGATGTGAATGAGGAGTTAGCAGCAGATAATAAAGAAATTGATTTTCTTTCTGTCTTTGCAATAGTGTATACAAAAAAAAGACAATAATACATGTTAAACAGATGACAGTAGGAAGAGAGGAACCTGGTAAATCATAATCACTAAGGTAATGGCACTAAACAAACAGATGGAGTTGGTTAGCTTCTGAGGCTTCACGGCTTTCCACTTAGAGTCTGAGAAAAGACAGTTACTGAGGTATTTAATGTTGAAACTAATTTTCAAAAATTGTTAGGATTTGGATAGGTACCATTTGACTGAAAAGTAGCAACTATAACCCTTTACTAAGATAGGGAGATGGAAAACAGGAAGTCATAGTCAGTTAACTGGACATCAGTCGCAGGGAAGATGTAAGAAAAGAAGTATAACTGGGAATGGGAAAAAAAAACACAAGGTAATTGTATGAGTCAATTTGGTTTGTGAAAGGGAAGTTATGTTTAGCTAATTTATTTGAACCCTTTGAACGTGTAACACGCACTGTGGATAAAGGGAACTCTATAGAAAAACTACAGGAGAAGATTTATGAAAAATAAAAGCTCGTAGTTTATTGGGCAACATACTAGCATGAACAAACTTGGATAAAACAGACAAGATGCATAAATGGGTCTTTTACAGATTAGCAGGATGACATTTGGACTATTGTGTGCAGTTTTGGGCCCCATATCTCAGAAAGTATGTACTGGCACTGGAGCGAGATCAGAAGAGGTTCATGAGAATGGTCCCAGGATTCAAAAGCTTAACAGATGAGGAACGTTTGAGGACTCTGGATTTATACTCATTGGAGTTTAGAAGGATGAAGGGGGGATGTAGTTAACATACAGAGTACTGAATGGCCTGGACAGAGTTGATGTTGGGAAGATGTTTCCTTTGGGAGGAGAGACTAGGATCCGAGGGCATAGCCTTGGAGTAAAGAGAAGATCTTTTAGAACTGAGATAAGGAGAAACCTCTTCAGCCAGAGAGTGGTGAATCAATGGAACTTATTGCCACACAAGGTTGTGGAGGCCGGGTCATTGAGTATATTTAAAACTGAGATGGATAGGTCTTGAGTATCAAGTGGATCAAGGGTCATGGGGAGAAAGCGGGAGAATGGGCTGAGAAACTTATCAGCCATGATTGAATGGCGGAGCACACTTGGTGGGCTGAATGGCCTAATTTCTGCTCCTAAGTCTTACGGTCTTATGAATGGGATTTATGCTGAGTCTCAACTTTTTACAATTTATACAATGATTTAGATGAGGGATTTGAAGGCACTGTGGCTACATTTACAAATGATACAACAATAGGCAGGACAGTTTGTTATAATAACATAACAAGGAGGCAGACCAATATAGATAGGATAGGTTTGTGTGTAAAATCTGGTACATGAAGCATACTGTGGGAAATGGGGTATTGTTCATTTTGGCTGGAAGTGTAAATATCTGAAGTGTTCTATCTGAATGGTGAACAACTGCAGAATTCTGAGGTGCAGGAGAATCTAGGAATTTAGGTATTGTAGTGCATGAGCAAATGATTAAGGAGGTTAATCGAATGCTATAATGTATTATGAGTAACTGATCATAAATATAAGGAAAGTGCTCTCAGATATGAATGGCATTGATGAAACCATATCTTGATACTTTGTGTGCATTTTTGGTCGCTTTATTTAAGGTAGGATGTTAATAAATTGGAGATGGTTCAGAAGACGTTTACTAGATTGATACCTAGGATGAGCAGATTATCTTATGAGGTCGTACAGTTGTGCTTGTTTTCACTGGAGCTTACAACAGCAAGGGATGATTTGATTGAAGTTTATGAGATCCGGAATGATCTTGCCAAGGTGGACATCGAAAAGATGTTTACTATTGAGATTGAGTCTAAAATGAGTGAATCACTCTTTTAGGACAAAGAAGGTGGAAGTAGTCTTCGAGATGAATTCATTCAATACTTAAGGTGGAGATAGATGGATCCTTGTTAGGCAAGAGAATCAGAGGTTGCAGGCAATAGACAGGGACTCAAAACATATTTATAAATGAGCCATGATCTAAATGAACAGGACAGCAGACTTGAAGAGCTGAATGATCTAATTTGCATGTCTGTTTGTTCAGCTATATAGGTCTGATGCTCTGGCTTTCCTCTAAAAACCTCTCCATGTGTATACCTTATTTTCCTCTTTTAAGACACTCCTTACATGACCAAGCTTTCAGACATCTGACCTGATGTGACTTAGTGATTCAGTGTCCAATTTGTCTTGTAATATTCGTGAAATGCCTTGAGAAAGTTAAATATATTAAAGACATTGGTTGAAATAGCAGTGGTAAAAATGGGCTATAAAGCTTCAATTTCCATCACTTATCTTAATACTTAGGACAGTTGTGGACCAAAATTGTTTTTCCTCAGCAAAACTTAGACCTAAAATGACTACAGCAATCACATGAGCACAAGATAAGCCAAGTTCAAGAAACTAACGTGGAGTAAACAAAACCATCTGAACTGAAAGTACCATTTTATTTAAATATATTAAAGGCAATCAACTGAGTCAGGTGTCAAGAATTTTGCATCGTCTAACAAATTGGACGTGAAGTTACCTACTAGTATTCGGTTTCGAGAGACCTTAGAGCTGTACTCAAGAATTCACGACTCGTACATATCTTAGTCACGACTTGGGTGAGCAGCACCATGTGTAAAAAAAAAGATTTATAACAACAAAACTGGAAGACTGTCTTTTGTTCTCACTCAAAAACAGTGTTCAATAATAAAGTATATTGGAGAAACTTCAGGAACTTAAGGATCTATAAAACATTATACTGCAAATTCAACTCATCAACTAACAACTATGATCTCAGGTTAAACCTTACCTCTCAAGGACTCCAAAGCCTTTATACACTGCCTATTCTTGAGCTTCCTTTTTATACAAGACACATTCCCCTTTAAACTTTATACCTGTGTTTGCATCTGTCATTGTGTTTTATTATTTTTCTCCTGGTTAGTAAGTAATGTCATTCCTCTTTCCTTTACTCAAATAAAACTGCAAATGCTTCCTTAATTTTGACAAGTATTGCACTTTATTAGAAGTGTGATATGGTTGCATGATGAAAAGCAATTAAAAACATTTTTTATGCCAACCATGTTTAAAAAGAGGGGACCCAATTCACCCCTCTTTACCTACTCAGAATGCTTTATAAACATGTTACTGCTATTGTTTCTCCCACCACCCAACTAATTTCTAATTCTAGCCTTTGGTAAACACAATGGCAATTACCCATCACAGTCTTGAAAACGTAACTTAGTAAATGGCATTTTTAAAATAATTATTTTAGAGTATAATTTTTGGGGTCCCACTTGATTACTATTTAAAATGGAACGGCTTATGTTGTCAATGCACTGAAAGATTCAGTTATTCATTGTGAGGTTATGATGTTATATCCAGAGACACAAAACCTACTTTTAAAGGCAACAGATTGCAATCCTTAACATGATCAGTATCTTCTGTACCTTTCCCAAGTAAAACTCATTGCATTAACATCTATTGAAATAATTAAATGTTATACTGTATATTCCATTAAAGTGAGAAAATAAAAAGTTTCTTACAAGGTCAATAGAAAATGGCAGCCAGACCAGGGAGTTTTATTCTGAGAAGGTTAAGCACTATTTTACAAATGTAGTCCAATTATTGTTTAAAGCAATATAAACTTTATCTAAACACTGAAGCTTTCCAAAGACCTATGAATGTCAAAAACTGACCAGACTAATCAGTCAGGAGTAATATTACGTTAATATTTAGCAAATCAAACTAGAGAACAACCTTGGTTATCCGAACATCAATTATCCAAATTTCGGATTATCTGAACAAGATCTCAAGGTCCCAGTATGGCTTCCTTTGTTTATGATCAGATCAGTTATCATGAATAATCAGATATCAAAGCAAAATACTCCCCACCCGTCTCATTTGGATAATCGAGGTTGATCTGGAATGGAATATACAGAATGAGTTATTTTCTAATTGATTTTTAAAGACTAAATAACACATGCTGACAAACACATATATGCACACAGTTTTATCTGTGATTAGTATATGTACTTGTGAAGTAACAAAAGCTCACTTATGCTAAATGTAAACAGAGAGCTTGAGTAAATATTTTTTCCTAAAGTTGTAGAGACTTTGGCTTTAAATGAATTTGTCCCTTATTTACCCTTGGCTTTTGCTCTTGCTCAAGGAAGAATGGTGCTGGTCTGCTGTAAGATCTAAAAGCACTATGCCCCAGCAGTCAAAGCACAGCTTTCAAGAGAATGTGAGAGTCAGTACTGAATGCTACACATTTATCAAACCCACGAACCTTGCTGACGGAGCGAATCCTTCCATCATTACAGGCTCTCAGTATAGGATACATATGACTAAGCCAGCCTTCATTTTTACAGATTAATATTCTCTCTTTCAACCTTCACACAGTGATAAATAGGTAAAAGAGACAAAAGGAGAAAACGAAGTTAAAGAAAGAGCAAGAGAGTGAATGCAATTCATAATAAGTTAAATGAGAGAAAATGAAGTTGAATATTTTATAGCCCAAGTATCAAAAAGTTAAAAATGATTGTTTTTGAAAATTAATTGTTCTGTTTTGTTCCAAGTTGCTCTCAGACTATAAACCATATAATAGGGTGTCAGTTTAAATTTATTTTGGTGGATATCATCTTGATGAACAAAATTAAACCATTAAAGTGGCAATATATTAGAGTGACAAAAGCTCAACAGACATATACCACACATTAAACTATTTACCATTAAGATAGCATTACAGAATGGTCTTTTCTCAAAGATATATATTCATATTTAGACCAGTATATCATATGTTTATCTAATAAGAAATACTATTAATGCACTATAACCCAAGCCAAGGGAATGAATATATTCTCTTGTTTACCATTCATGTCAGAAACATTGTCTATTCAGAAATTGAACATTAGAAATGAATTTTCCTGCTTGAGGTGTTAAATAAAATATATAAAATGAATTTTCCTGCTTTGGGTGTTAAATAAAATATATAAAATGAAATGTTTCAGTTCCACAACTGCCATAATGGATGTGAATTACACCCCATCTCCCCCAAAGATGGCAACAGAGGTAAGCAAGCAAGGGAAACAACAGAAAGGAATTGAAATTGGAGAGAAATTTCCTGCCTGGTCGCGAATGAATTTCTTGATGAGAATGTCCATATGCAATGCCAAATAAGTGGACAATTAATAGCCACAAAAATATCAACTCACCACCTCCAATATCACTTGCCACTTCAAGAATTATCCCAATCCAGCAAGGGAAGGGATACTCCCATAGTTTTGCTTGCTCTCAGCAAAGATAATCTATTTTTTGCCCTTATCACTGCCATAAGCACCAACCCTTCATCTGTACTTCTTCTGTACTACCAATTACTGTTGCTTTACATTTTGCTCTGGGGTATATTTCCTGTCTGTTCTCCTTATTCTCCTTCCAATCCTTTCGCCACTTTTCCAACTTCCTTCAGTTTCAAAGAATTGAACTCAAAACATTAATTCTGTTTCTCTCCCCATAGACACTGCCAGTCTTGCTGAGTTTCTCCTGGTTACAGATAAAAGTTCAGTTTGACTTACAGTTCAAAAAGGATTAGTTGTTTTTTATGTGGGGTTATGTATATAATATATATTTGTTTTAATAAGGGATTAAGTATTTGAAGAGTTTTTAATGTTTTGCGTAGGCTCTCATTAATGGTAATTTTATTATTTTGTCCACAATAACATATGTTTGAAGCTTATTTTAATTTATGTCAAGATGGCCACGATGTTTGTTTATGGTAAACACTAGGTGAACTGTCATGGAGGATAAAAGAGCATGGGGTGTTAGGTGGGGTATGGATTGGCATGGAGGCTATCAAGGGACATGGGAGGGTGGGGAGAGATGAGTTAGCATGAAAGTATTTTTAAGTAACCACATCACACAGAATGATAACTGGTTAAGAATGAGGAGACAGCAAGTCAATAAAGATTTTGTTCTCCTATTGTCTCAAGGTGACATATTAGGTTCCTCAGTTTTTGTTGTAGATGGATGATTTGAGGAACCCTCTGAAAACTGGGAAGTGTATCTGGGAAAATCACTCAAAAGTATCACCATTGAAATAAGGATATGGGAACCCTTTGGTGACTGGTAGCAACTGTGAACTATTCTAAAAAGCATTGTGATTCCATGGAGAGTGTGATTAGTAATAAGGTTAAAAGGGAACATCATTTTCTCCAATTTAAATATATAAGTTGCCTATAAAAAAAGTATTTCGTTAACTGATTTTTCGTCATTTGTTACAGTAAAAGGTTTAAAGCACAAAGTCTTTCCTTGCCATTTTCAGCTATTAATTGGAACTTCAATTTTTTTTTAAACATTATTGGTTATTAAGGCAATTACAACAATAACATACTTCAGAGGCCAGATAAAAAGGAACCTGAGGAACACTAAATACCACTCACACAGTAACCTCAAATTCCTTGCCCTTTCATCTTGTTATCCACCTCATATGTTTCTATATGGAAAACATTCATAGAATTTCCCATATCAACATATAAATGATTTTCTCATCCTCAGGATGAAGCACCGGCGGTATACCCAAGGAGACCCAAATACATAAATAGAAAGTGGGCTCTACCACCAGTGCTTCATCCGGAGGCACACTTAAGATGTTACCTAGTATGGTGACAAAACGTCTGCAAATGAAACTTCCAATTCAGTGAGCAAACCTACATCCAGAACCTCAACCCGAGCTACAATTCTTCTCAAAACTTGCTAATTTATAGTTTGCCCTTTTCCTTTGCTGTGACTTCGATTTGGAGTCATTCATGTCTTTAATGACAAATAGGGTAAACATGCTTATGTCAGTTTCCGTGGCTACCTCTGGAACAGACTGCCAGTTTTTTGTTAGAGGATATAGCTTGAATGTCATCAAACAATATCAACCATAGCTGACCTGGAGAACTAGATTAGTCACACATGAAAGTCAAACAACATCAGCCTGGATTTATGATCAGGCGATCTTTAATAATAATAAATTCCAGTAATACAGAACTAATCAGATTACATACCTAAATAACAACAAAGTTTGGAGAAACTCCGGTGTGGCAGCATCTACTGAGAGAGAAATAGAGTTACCATTCTGAGTTCAGGGACTCTTCATTATGTTTACCTTTATTCCTTTTCATTTCTGTCCTAATGTTTGATCAAGTGCTTGCCAAAATCTCAAGGGTCATGAGACTTGAAACATTAACTCTGTTTCTCTTTCCAAAGATGTTGCCAGACCAGCTGAGTTTCTCGAGCACTTTGTTTTCATTTCAGATCAGTATTTTGCTTTAAATTGGAAGGTTGCATATTTTCCTCATTCACACCTCCCTTAGTTCTTAAATAATGAAGCAAAGTTTCAAACCAAAAGCACAATTTTAGAATCTGGAAAGCTTTCGACAATTGATTGATACACTTGCAATTTCCTTATCTATTTCTTTTAACATCGCAGGGTGTAAGTCATCAAGTCCTGGAAATTGAATCTCAAGTCTTATAATTTTCTCCATTACCATTATTTTACCTTATATTAAATCAAATAAGTCCCACTCATTGAGTTTTCTTAGGATTCAGTTGGACATTTATATTTTGCTGGATGTCGGATTGCTCGCTGAGTTGGAAGGTTCGTTTTCAGATGTTTTATCACCATAATAGGTAACATCTTCAGTGAGCCTCTGGATAAAGCACTGATGGTATAACCCAAGGAAACCCGTACACATAAATAGAAAGTGGGCTATACCATCAGTGCTTTATCCAAAGGCTCACTGAAAATGTTATCTAGTATGGTGACGAAACATCTGAAAATGAACCTTCCAGCTCAACAAGCAAGCCTACATCCAGAACCTCAACCTGACCTACAAATCTTCTCAAAGCTCGCTAATTTATATTTTGCCCTTTTCCTTTGCTGTGACTTAGATTTGGAGTCATTCAAGTCTTTAATGACAAAAAGGCAAATAAGGCACATGCTTATGTTGGATTCCATGGCTCGTGTCTTTTCTTTAACCTCTGGAACAGATTGCCAGTCTTTTGTTAAAGGATATAGCTTGAGTGTCATCAAACAACATCAATCATGGCTGACCTGGCGAACTCTCCTGCTTTTCAGAGGTATATTCAAAGCATTTACAAATTGGTATATTGACCTCATATGCACAGGAAAAAATAGTTAACAATTTGAGTCCGGTAACCCTTTGTCAGACTGACATTCTGACAAAGGGTCACTGGACTCAAGATGTTAACTGTTTCTTCTCTTTACAGAGGCTGCCAGACATGCTGAGTTTTTCCAGCATTTTCTGTTTTTGTTTCAGATCTTCAGCATCTGCAGGTTTTTGTTTTAATTTGGTAATCAATCTGTTTTGGTCACATTACGAACTCATCCTCCATGGCCATTAACATACAAAAGGACTGAGCAGCCTGCTCCTCCATTCAAGAAGATCATGGCTGATCTAATTTTAACCTCTACCCTACATTCCTGCATACCCCTGATGATTACCAAGGGGATGAAAAATTAAGAGTCTGTCAACCTCAACCTAAAGAATATTTTGAGATTCTGCATCCACTGCCTTTTGAGGACAAGCCAAATGTGTAGTTATGGTGAGAAAGTTGTCCTGAGTGAAGGCTTAAATCAAGGAGCTAAAATTTCTAATGGCCTGATGAGTTCACCCAATGGGGAGTAAGGCTCCCCAGGCAAGGCAGTGGCCTGGTGATATTATTACTGGACTGGTAATCCAGGGATTCCAAAGACACTCAACCCTCAGAGAAAACATGTTTCTTCATCTCTGATTTAAATGGGTTACCTCTTATTTTTAAACAACGACCCCTCGTTCCAGATTCTCCCACAAGAATAAACATCTTTTCAATTTCACTTAGTCAAATCACTGTAGGATCATATAAGTTTCAATTAAGTCATCCTTGATTCTTCTAAACTGCAATGGATTCAGCCCTAACCTGCCTAGCCTTTCCTTATAAAGCAATTTGCTCATTCCAGGTATTAGTCTAGTAAAGCTCCACTGAACTGTTTCAAACATATAAACATTCCAAAGTGGGACTTGAACTCAGAATGGAGAAAGTGAGGGCTGCAGATGCTGGAGATCAGAGCTGAAAATGTGTTGCTGGAAAAGCGCAGCAGGTCAGGCAGCATCCAAGGAACAGGAGAATTGACGTTTCGGGCATAAGCTTCATTCCTGAAGGGCTTATGCCCGAAACGTCGATTCTCCTGTTCCTTGGATGCTGCCTGACCTGCTGCGCTTTTCCAGCAACACATTTTCAGCCTTGAACTCAGAATGTCAAGCTCAGAGAGAGGTCGCTACCCATGTGGCCCAAACGTTTTTCTCCACTGCCAAAAATGGATACATATTGATCATTTCACATGTCTGCCATTTCCTTATATTTTATTGTTTAAAAAAAAACATTTGGGGTTCAGTTTAACATCACTTTCTGGATTTCTTCCTTCATTCTCCCTTCATGCAACTCTTATTACTTGTCCTCTGTTTCTTTTTATAGCTTGCCATTTGGTTGGATTTCCACTTGAGCTCGCATTTTGTAAGCCTTTTCCATAAGCTTCATGTTCTAATCTGCCTGTCAACTGCACCATTGTATCCTTTGGCTTTTCGGGCTCTGTATTTGTTTTACATTGTACCAAATAGTTTTTTTGAATATTTTCCACTGGTGGTCTGTAACTTTATCTATAAGTAGTTCAGCTTAGTTTATTGTAATTCATTCCTCAACCTTTGGAAGTCATTAACCAATTCTGGTTATATGCTCATCACGAAATCCACTGAACCCTGTTCCATTGACAGTTCTAAAACACAGCATTCTACAAACAACCCTAATTGCTTTCAGTATTAAAAATTGTTCTGTTAAAACGTATTTGAAAAGTAAAATCTCTTATTACAAACTCATTGTTTTTCCTGTTTTCACTATTTATGCATTCTCTACTCTGGTACTATGAGGAGATTTACATCCATACAGCATCATTCTGGAATATGCCTTTAAGAAGAATTCTAGTTCAAATTCTGTATTTGTTTTAAGTAGTGAGTTTTATAGTGGATTTCTCATATTAAACTGAATTGCATATGAATTCAAAATTAAATGCAAAAGTAACAAAAACATATTTTCTTTCATTAACAATTTTAACGACATCATTTCAATAGTATAATTTTAATTAAATCATATTTATATTTTGCCTTCTTCCTCTGCTATGAGTTAGATTTGGAGGTACTCCTGTCTTTAATGACAAATAAGGCAAACAAAGCACATACTTATGTCTGTTTCCATGGCTCATATTAATAACTGCAGTTCTATCCAGATTAGTGCATGGAGATGTTGAACAGATTTACCAGAATGATGTTAGGAAGAAGGGATTGCATTTATAGGCGGAGGCTAGAAAGGGTAAGATTATTCTTAGAGTATCAAAAGTCCAAATTTTAAGGTATCTTGGCTGAGCAAATAAGGAAAAACTATTCCCATTGTTGAGGGGGTCAATAACCAGAGAGAGTAATTTAAAAAAATTAGCAAATGATCTTATTCAGCAATATGTTATGATATTTAATATACTGTCTGAAAGGGTGGTGGAAGCTGATTCAATAGTAGCATTCTAAAGGTTATTGAATATACAAGTGAAAATGGAAAAAAAAACTGAAGGCTGTAGGGAAACAATAGTTCAAGAGAGTCTAACTGAGCAACTCTTTCAAAGAGCTGGCACAGTTAAGATGGGCCGAATGACCATTTCCTGTGCTGTAAGATTCCGTGATCCTACGAAAAAGACAATGCAGATTTACTTGCAAATATTTGAAAGCACTATTTTTTCTTGTTCGATCAACGTAATTTCCAGTACAGCAAATCCACTAATTATTGCAGCTCAACAATGTAGCTAAAGCTACATTTAAGACAGCTCAATGAAGGGCCTCATGACTTCTACTAGTCCTGTGTAAATCACAGAAGAGTCAAGAGCTGTCATCAAAATGCAGAATGATCTTAACAGTTTGAACAGTTCTTTTCTGAAGAGCTTCAGTTGTTAAACAGTGTACCTTTTATTTTGACTCCCCACTTATCCCCATTATGAACTGCTTAACTAACCTTCTTTAAAATAAATCTGTTATGGCTATAGGACAGAAGGATGATTAAAGTAGCAGGCAAAAGCAGAGTCCTTTAAATCAGCTTGAAGTGAATCCACTTCAGCATATAACCTTCAGCATCTTCATTGCAGCTATTTATAGAGATTCCTTTAAAATGGCTCAGCTGGTTCACCTTTAAGATTTCAATTCTTAAAATGTAGCATTTTATTATGGTAAAGCCACTGAGGTGCTGGAACATTTAAGTTTTCTTTTTTCCTTGTAAAGTTTTGCTATTTGCAGAATTTAAAGATCGTATGAGGAAAGGCTGAGGCACTTGGGGTTGTTTTCATTGGAGAAAAGAAGTTTAGGGGTGACTTGATAGAGGTGTACAAGATGATTAGGGGTTTATATAGGGTCGACAGTGAGAATCTTTTTCCACGTATGGAGTCAGCTATTACAAGGGGGCATAGCTTTATATTAAGGGGGGGTAGGTATAGGACAGATGTTAGGGGTAGGTTCTTTACTCAGCGAGTCGTGAGTTCATGGAATGCCCTGCCAGTAGCAGTGGTGGACTCTCCCTCATTATGGGCATTTAAGCGGGCATTGGATAGGCATATGGAGGATAGTGGGCTAGTGTAGGTTAGGTGGGCTTGGATCGGCGCAACATCGAGGGCCGAAGGGCCTGTACTGCGCTGTATTCTTCTATGTTCTATATACTGCTTCTGATGCAGCACTCCTTCCACCTTACAAAACAATTCATACTAAGAATATGAATGGACAATCATATTAAGTAGATAGCACTAACACTCAAAGCGGTTTACTTTAAAACAAGAAAAAGCTGATATCTTAGGTTTCTAGTACAGAGTGGGTGCAATCCAGAATTATTTAATAACAGTTCAGCTTCCAAGAGTATTTATTTTTCCAAATCTTTTGCTGTATTCAAGAAAATTTTGCTTTTGTTAAAATACAGTCTGCAGAAACATTCCAATGCTATTGATAACACATTGTTGGGAGAACACAATTGATCACTACATCACACATTAAGAGTGTTGAGAGAGGATAATCTCAAAATGACTCTTATTATCCTCAAAATGACTTTTATTATCCTCAAAAGAGTTTTCAGAATTTAGAACACCCTTAGTTGAAATACTGGCAAGCAAATTAAAATTAAAAGTTGCAAGATAAAATGCTGCATCATTGCATTATTGTGAATGTTTCTCTGACAGTCTGTGGGTGAAAGCATGTTGCTTGAATTCACTCATCATGGAGCTCCGATTTCAAATTCTGCAGATTGTTTTCCTGGTTGTAACCTTTCTTTGAAATTAGCTTACATCTCATGGGCAAATAACACTGAATGATTCCTAATTACCAATTATGAAAGAATATGTGATGGGTGAAGTAGAAATGCGATGGTGGTGGCAGAGTCTGCAACAGTCTTGGTCCTCCTTTCTGGAAGCTTCTTGCTAAATTCCTCAACCTTATTATCTCTCTATCTTTTACAATTTCGATCAAACGCCATCTCCTTAAACAAATGTTATATGGTCTTCTCTTCTCACTCTTCTATTATTTTGCAGTCTCCACTTCTCAGTGTGTGCTTCTATTGTGTGAAGCACGAGCTGCTATTTACGGCATCAACATTACATTGGACAAATACAAGCTGTTGCTGATGTTCAAAGACTAGAAAATATTTGATGTTGCTGTTAAATGCAAAATATGTTCAATTTGCCCTCACTAACAACTTGTTCCTTGACAAATGCAAGAGCCACTAAATAAATAGTTGTTTTGCAGTTGATTGTTTTATCTAAAATAAAATTAACCAGCATCCATCAGAAATTAAGAAACAAGAAAAACTGTAGTCTATTTGGCCTCTTAAACTTGCTCCACATTCAGAAAAACCAAGGCTGATCACGGTTTTAACTCCACTTTCCCATCTGTCCCTACCATAACTCTTGACTCCCTTCTAAATCAAAATCTGTCCAACTCAGCCGTGAATATATTGATTGTCCCAGCCTCTCCTGCTCTCCGGGGTAGAGAGTTCCAAAGATTAACAACACAGTGAAAAAAATTCTCTTCCATTCAGTCTTAGATGGATACCTCTTATTTTTAAATGGTCTCCCCAGTTAGAGGCTCCTCTCCAAGTGGAAACATCCTTTCAGCATTCAAATTCAGGTCCCCTCAGAATCCTACGTGCTTCTCTATGATTGCCGCTCTTTCTTCTAAATTCCAATGAATTAAGTCAAATCTGTTGAACCTTTCCTATTCATTCCAGGAATGAACCATGTGAATCCTCTCTGAACTGTCTTCAATGCAGGTATATTCCTTCTTAAATGGGAAAATGAAATAACCACACAACACCCTAGGTATAGTCTCATAAACACTCTGTACAATTGAAATGAGATTTACAAATTTTATACCCCACTACCCTTGCAACAAAGGACCAACATTCCTTTGACCCACATTATAACTAGCTGTGAGCTAAATGATAACCTTCTGTAATTCCTATATGAAGACACCTGGATCTTCCCATGCTGCAGTATTCTTCATACTCTCTCCATTTAACTAACATTTTATTTTGCAATTCTTCCCATCAATCTCATATTTTGAACAAACTAATTTATTTCTGCATTTCACTCCATCTGCCAAATTTTCAGCCATTTGCTTAATCTATGTCCCTTTGTAGGTGCTATGCCTTCCTCACAACTTCCATTCTTACCTATATTTGTGTCATCAGCAAATTTGTCTTCAACACACACCATCGTTTCATTGAAGATGGAAACTGTAAATATTTGAGATCCCCGTCGCACTCTGTTAATAAGTTTGCCTATCTGAAAACAGTCCTGTTACATAAGGAGATTTGAAAAAGGAGGAGTATGCCATTGAGCTCCTCAAGCCTGCTTCCTATTCAATAAGACCATGGCTGATCTGACTATAATCTCAAAACCACATTCCTTTCCACCTTGATAACTTCGCATCACTTCCTAATAAGAATCTAACACCATCTTAAAAATATTCAAGAGCTCTTCTTCCATCAACTTTTCAGGAAGAATTATAGATACCTTCTGAGAGGAAAAAAATTTCGCCTAATCTTTGTTATAAATGGGTGACTCCTGATGTTTAAATAGTGACACTCAATTCTAAATTGCTCTATAACAGGAAACATCCTCCCCACGTTTACCCTGTCAAGACCGTCATGATCTTATATATTTCAATCAGGTTACCTCTTACTCTTGTAAACTTCAGTGGATATAAGCTGTGCCTGTTCAACCTTTCCTCATAGGAAACACTCCCATTCCAGGTATTAATCTGGTAAACCTTCTCTGAACTGCCTTCAATGTATTTGCATGCTTTCATAAATAATGTATCCAATACTGTGCACAATGTTCCAGATGTGGACTCACCATTGCCTGTACAACTAAAGCATATTCTCTCTACTTTTATATTAAATTTCCCCTTCCAATAAATGATAACATTGTGCTCAAATGATGAGTGCTCAAAGCCATTGGGGTCCTTCTCTACAAATGTAGAATTTTAACTTAAGCCTCAATGGGAAGCCTATACAGTGATTCTGACTGTAAACCAGGAATTTAAAATAAGCTAGGACTCATTTTTGAAGAAGCGATTGAGGGAATGAGGTTGTCACTAGCTAGGCCAGCATTTGTTGTCCATCCCGAATTGCCCAGAGAACAGTTAAGAATCAACCACACTGCTGTGGGTCTGCAGTCATATGTAGGAGTCACATGTATGCCAGACTGGGTAGGGAGGGTAGTTTTCTTCGCTGAAAGACATTAGTGAACCAGATGGGGTTTTCTCACAATCGGTAATTGATTCATGGTCATCATTAGACTCTAATTCCAGATTTTTTAAATTGAATTCAAATTCCGTCATCCTCCATGACAGGATTAAATCCAGAATGTCCCCCGAACATTACCTGGATCTCTGGATTAACAGTTCTGCAATAATACCACTTGGCCATCATCTGCCCTAAACTTGCCACCTACCTACCCAAAGTTGCAATTAAGGCTTATATTTATTTCATTTTGCATAAAATATACATTTACTTATTACATTCCTTTCCCATATACCTAAATGTTACCAGTACAATAACCAGCATTAAAGTACAATAAAATTTATATTCTTACAAATTATTCCCTAATGTTTTCTGAAATTTTTGTACGAACCAAGAAAAGAACGAGAAACAGGCTTTTGTCAATAATGACAACATAATAATGTGTACATTACAGTTTTGATCTCCCAAACCCATTGCAGAATGGATGCCTTAAAATTATCACTGATAACAGTAGACAAATGCTTAACATCCTGCTCATACAGTTTTTGGTTTGCTATTTCAGCAAAATTTTATCCGTTTGAAATGCAAAAACATACAAAAACATGCAAAAACTCAAAGTAAAATAATACCATATGATAACACTTAGAAATTAATCCAACTGTTTTGATTAAAACTCCAATCTTCAACCAGCCACAAACTTCTGTCCATCCAAAAACTCTGCTGTGCTCACATTATCCAATACCAAGTTTCACTCACCCATCACAAGTAGTCATAGCTCCATCCACATAGGCTCCATGTTTCAAAAATTCCCTCCTAAACTACTACTGTCTATTAGTTGTTTAGGCATTAAGTATTTCATTATATTCAGGTTGACAATTCACTTGTGCTCCTACATATGTGGTAGACTTTTGGTATAGAGGTGCATGTTTTTATTACAGACCTCTATAAATAAAAAGATTAACAAGTGCATAAAGTGTAGATTTCATAAATATCCTCTATGCCTGGCTTTCTGGAGTAGAACACTGCTTCCCCATCTTTTCCTTTATATTTCCTTTAAAACACATTCCAAAACCATCTACACGGATAGATTTCAAACTTAATTGGATACTTGCAAGACTAACATCAATATAGTGTATAAATAAAAGTGCACTTCTACATGATAATACAAGTTGTATTACCATGTTTTATGACTACTAAGTCATCTTGAAATCAAACATGATGCACAACATTTTATACATTATCATACAGAATAGCAAGTTGTAGATGATTAATGTAGGATTTTACTGTGATCTTTCATGCAAGCTCACTGTGTACGCAAGAAACATTCAGCCTATTGATAAATCCTATCCTAAGCAAGTCCTGGATCTTGCTGTTATAAATTTGCAGTCAAAACAGCTGCTTGCCATCTGCAAAGTGACACATAAGCTCTTCCCTCTTATCTCTCTTAGCTGTATGTTAATCAGAGCTCTGCTTAGTGCCTTCCTCATCTCAGTGTTATTATGCAGCTGCTGACCCTTTCTGACAGAGTCAACCTCCAGTCAATATTCAGGAAAGGTTGACGAGAAAGGACGAACATTGAAGGGTTAAGGAGGGGACGCACTCTAATATAAAATTCAGATATTTAGTCACCAGCTGAGCTGAATACAATTGAACACTTGTACAATTTTAAAGTAGCTATAATGAGATGCAAATTATCATCTTTTACAATTGTAAAATATCTAATCAATGAAGACCTCCTCTTTGGGTTAGGGTGATATAAAAAAAGTGAACTTAAATTTTATTCATCATTTCTTGGAAAATGCCTTTTGTTACTACAAGGGCCAACTCTTAGTAACCTTTGATAATAGTCAAATATTTTTTCTTAAAAGTTACATTTATAAGTTTCTTTTATAATGTCCCCTGTATAGCTTTGTAAGATTGAAATCCAAACTGAAATACATGGCATTTCCAGAAATATTTGCCCCCAAGACAAGTCAAAAGGCAGTTTTTCCTTTTTTCAATATAGAGATAAAGAATCAGTTACTCCAAATGAATAACAGATCAAAGACACATCAGTATGCTTAGAACAGTGATCTTAAGGCATCACAAACTTGTAGAATATCAGACAATACTTCATTATAATTTTTTTTTAACAGGAAGGGTTTTTTTTAAAGGGCTAATTTTTTTTAAAATTCAGATTACAATGGTAATCGTGCAGTCTAAGAACTATTCTGACTTCATTGTCCAACAATATTTTATATTGTTTGCTTTTCTGAATATGGAAAGTAAGAATAGCAATACAAAGCAGATGCGTGGTTATAAAGTTCCACAAGGTAACAAAAAGGCTAAAATGGTAATAATATCAGTTTTATATAGTTACAGCCCATTCACATCTTTAAATAAAAATGCTTAAAATATGTGGACACAATAGAACATGGTGAAAAGGGAAGTGTTCCAGTCCTGGAGGGATAAAACAATCCAAAATACTGCAATAATATGTAGTTGGAAGGGTTAATGGAAGACTCGTGCCTTTATCCTCTTACTTTCAAGCTTTTTTTTATTCTGCCTGATTTAAGACTTCTCCTCTCTACACTGACAGTAAGGTATTTCTCTCCAGCAGATTATAAGTCACTCTGGGCTATTATTCAAGTACAAAGTCCTGGCCTCTCTGCATTTAGACCAAATATAATATCCTTCATGCATACATTATCTGTCTTCCTATTATCTGGTATGATTTCTGAATTAAATTTCAGCAATGTAATATTGGCTTGAAGAGAGAATTTCTTTATAGGCTAGTCAAAGGTTAAAATACCAATCAAAATAACACTGCATATGCACCAAGACATTTTAATATTCCTAAACCCTGTGATTGTAAGGACATAATATTTTTTCCTGATTACCCCAAAGGCAACACATGCTTACAAGACAGCTATGGCAAAGAGAAACTTCAGAGTTCAGATGGTACATAATATCCTATTTAGCTGTGACACAAAAAGAAGATCCTAGTTCCAGAATCAACCCAGGCTTCGAGCCATCAACTTCTCATTTCAATGCAAATGGGATTGGCTATTAAGCATCTCTTAAGACTTCATCCTTGAAAATGGTGCCTGTTACTCAAAGTACCTTTTTGAGATTAATCCACTTCTTGAAGTAATCAGGAACTGGCAGACCCAAGAGTTGGCATTGTCCTGGCAGCCTAAGAAAAAGAAAAAAATGTTTGATTCTATTACAGTTCAGACCTTTTTATTTAGGTAGCCATAAGACTATGGAGAAAACTTCATGTCTAGTTGCCATCCAAACAGCAGAAGAACTACTGAATGAAAAAAAAGTAAAGTTGTTTTCTATCTTATAAACCACACAAAAATTCTCTTAACTTTAATGTAACAAACAAAATAAAGAAGTTCTCATATTGCATACTAACATAAGCATCAAATAGTTGTTTGTATTGGCATCTTACATTGAAAGGAAGATTGCCGTATGACCTTTTTTCTAACTATACAAACCTAGTGATGGCACTTTTACACTATGAGGAAATTAAGCTGGTCGATTTAACACTTTCTGTAATATAGTAATAACGTCAAAAATTATAAAAATGTAAAACAATTGTGATAGCTTTATGAATTTTAAAGCTAAATATTGTTATGATATTATATTGTTTATTGCAGGATTTCTATAAAATGAGTTTTAAATATCATATTACAGTTGAATCTTAATGGATTTGAATTTGATACATTTTTGACAGGTGCTTAAGTGAATATCTGAGGTTCCAAAGCATGGAGCGACAGCCAGTAGATAGCCAAGAATAACACCTTGAACGAGTAACACCTGAATACTTTGTGGTAGGACTAAATCTAATTATATCAAGGAAATTGATACTTTGCAGAGAAGCTCAGGGCACTAACCAAATCAAGTGGGTTAAATGTAAAATTTAACACCGGGTAACGTTCATCATCTGAACTCTGCTATCAGATTACTGTCTTAAATGCTGTTTATACACAATATGTACATGATGGTGAATATACTTTACCATTGCTTTTCTAACTACATCAATAGAATATTTCTGCTGAAGCAAAAATATTTTAATGAGCATCAGTATAGTATGATCAGATTATTTGTCATTAATGGAAAATTATAGGAACAGGAACAAAGCTTGCACATATTTTTGTGGCACAGATTTCCACTTGAATAAAACACTAAAACAAGATTGGTATTAAAACTATTGTTTCTGAGATTGCAATTGCTTCACATACTTTTGGTTCAATCCTTCTAAAAAAATTGCATCAAGGTTTCTAGAGCATTTATAAAACTATAAATCCAAAGTACTGTTATTCTTTGGCTCATTTTGTTGTGTGCTGCAACAGAAATTAAATTAAACATTTCATATACGAAATAATAATATTTTACACAAAGCTACATTTATAAAAGCTGACTGACAACAATTCAGATTGTAGAAAAGTGACGAACATGAATAACTAGACATTTCACTCACTGTCATTCAGGTATCGTCAATGTAATTGTTTGAATGGGAAATAATCTGGCCTATAGCAATCCATGCTTGAATTAGGTATGGATTATCTCAAGAGTCGATTTTGAATAATATAGTATTATAAGAAAACAGAGTTCATTAGTATCAGTTCTATAGACAGACTTGCTTTGAGTAGTACAAACAACAATGTAAAGTGGATGTAAAAATGCCTTTTGTCAACTACAAATTAAATAATTGGCTAATCTTCAAATATATTTCCTCTTTCAAATTGCTGAATGTTGAATTTTAAAATATGTTTTAATAATAACATGTAATTTTAGGTGGAAAGGGGAAAAAAATTGAATTTCACCAATCCACAAATCTACAAACAATGGTTATAATTTTGATGAGATGGCTGAAATGCCTGACACTAGAGCCAAAATTGGAATTATACCAAAAAAATGTTCATGGGATAGGACAGCTTGCTAGGACAGCACGTATTGTCCATCCCTCAATGCCTAACTGTGGTGAGCTGCCTTCTTAAACTACTGTAGTCTTTGAGATGTAAGTGCTCTTAGGAAGGGAACGCCAGGATGTTGAAAGGATCCTAAGATTAGAAAGGAACAATGATATATCCAAGGTAGGATGATGAGTGGCTTGAAGGGGAACTTGCAAGTGGTGGTATTCTCCTGCATGTGCAGTCTTTGTCCTTCTAGATGGTAAAGGCTACATGTTTGGAAGGTGCTGACTTGGTGAGTTAATGCAGTCCATCTCATGGGTGGTACACACTGCTGTCACTGTGTGTTTGTGATGGAAGAAGTGAGCTTGTGGTTAGAATGCCAGTCAAGTTTGCTGGTTCATATTGGATGATATCAAGCTACTCAAGCATTGTTGGAACTACATCCATCCAGGCAATTTCATAATCTACTCCTGATGTGCCTTGTGGACAGTGGACAGACAGTGGGGAGTCCAGAAGCTATTTACTTGCTGCATACCTTCTGACCGGTTTTTATAGCCACTATTTGTATAGTTGGTCAGCTCCAGTTCTGGTCAATGGTAACCCCTGCGACACGAGTCTTTTTCCATCAGCAGCTGGACCTGGAGAAGAATTAACCTGCAGTGGTCAATTAAGTAGCCTTCATCAGAGCTGCCAACCCAATTCAGGATGGAAACCAGCCCCCAAAGAGCGAGTAACACAGTAATGGTATTACTAGTCTTGCCAGTACGAAGGCTGAAACTAAGAGACTAAAACAGTTGAATGGCTAAGGCACTCTGAAAGAGATGGAAGTAAGATTGGGAGATGCTGGGTTCTGGCAGGCAGGTTGAGGTGAGGGTGTCAGCATTCACTACTGGGGTTAGAACTACCAGTGAGGGGATGGGGGCTTCATTGATCCAGTAATAATCCAAAAAGAATGGCATGCCCTAACCAGAGCTTACTAAGTGGCCACCATATTCGTATTTCTTCATGCAATATTAGGACCTTGATATAGGGGTA
This sequence comes from Chiloscyllium plagiosum, assembly GCF_004010195.1. Taxonomy (NCBI): domain Eukaryota; kingdom Metazoa; phylum Chordata; class Chondrichthyes; order Orectolobiformes; family Hemiscylliidae; genus Chiloscyllium; species Chiloscyllium plagiosum. Next base: position 35,964,320 of record NC_057720.1, on the reverse strand, counting down.
ATAGCTGTGGCAGTGGGAAGTGGTTCTTAAATGGCTAGTAGTGGCTTAATTGGGTTCCAGCTGTTCTGTCACATTCCAGTCACTGGCAAAATGGCATGATGATGGGCAAAGATCAAGCATGGCCCAATTCCTTCCTTTGGTACTTAACCAAACTGAAACAACTCCACATAGGCTGGTATCTTGTCATCAAGTCACTCTTTACTTACATGTGGAAAGTCCCTGACACTAAACCAGCTCCCTCACAGCCAGTTCCCAGAGTGAACGAAACCTCTGACACTTCTGTGTATTTCTGTCAACCAGGGATCCCTGATTGGATCAGATTAACAGCTCTAATTCGGGAACTCATCTTTTATGAGGTCCATCTGGCTAACCTCATCATAATCACTACACTGACTTCTTGCCAATAATCCATCACCAAAATTCAAGCAAGTTTATTTGCTTTAAAAAAAAGCTGATTGAGGATTATTTGTAAGACTACAAACCATTGTTTACTTATTTTGCAAAAAAGAGCAATATCTATCACATGAACATTCCACAGCTGACCAACACAAAATAACAAAGATTCAAGCTTTGGGAAAAGATTTGTAGCTCGGGTGCTGGTTGCCATAGTTGTGGTTATCAATGAACACATAGACCTAGACCCAATATACCAGCCGCTACGATGAACAACCAGAACCGACAACAGGAAGCAGCAGGAATGGAACCAAATAAATTCCAGAAGACACAGTACAACAGCACTTCACAGGAGGCTAGAAAGTATTGAAGATGTCACCTACACAGGGTCTGCAAATCAACTTCCCAACTCAGTGAACATACCCACAACTACTAACAAAGGATATTTAAAATGCAACAAATCTTCTAAATTTTATTCTCAAAAAGAAAATCGGAATTAAAGAGTACATTTTTAAAGCCACCATATCATTATTTTTCCACATAAACACTGAGTTGATGTATTATCTCCACGTTACCTTGAAGTTTTTTTTATTTTAGTAGGCATCTTAAAATAGACATATTGTAGTCTCAGATTTAAATCTTGACCTCAAAGATTTCCAATTAAGCCCCCATCCACATTTTGTTTCTGGATGCTAGCTGCTGGTTGACGATTTTCTTGCTACGATTTGCATTTTCTGCAAAGTCATCATTTTTTTCAAGACTTGTCCAATCAATTACTTTTGGCTCGAATATATTGTTGCTTTTGTCATTTAATCTCTCCTGCCTTATGCCCGATCAGAGACTTTTCCTATTGTTCCTCCCTTTTCTAGCTTTTTCCTGCCTCTATACGTGGTTAAAAAAATAAGTTGTGTCCTATGTACTTTTAACTCTGGTGTACAATAATGAAACAAATACTGAATGAAATGATGATATTCCAGAAACAAAAGTAGGAAATACTAGAGATTCTCAGCAAGTCCGGCAGCATCTGGAGAAAAGCAGAGTTAATGTTTCGGATCCAGTGACCCTTTTTCACAACTGATTGTAGCTAGGAAAAGTTGTGTATATATGCTGAAGATGAGGTGGGGGGGAGGAGGAGGAGTAAACACTAGGTGGAGATGGACCCTAGACAGAGAGAACAGCAGTTGGATAGAAAAATGTAATGGTCAGCCTGCTGGAATTAATAGCTGTGGACGGGGAATATTAGTAGATAATTTTTGGTAGCAGTCCCATGCGACGACAAGGTCTGGTGTGTATAGGGTAAGGACAGGGAAGAGAGTGCTCAGGCCGCAGCCTTCAAGACTCATTATCATTTTTGGTCTTGAACACCCTCTTTCCATGATACTAATTATGAGTATTGGGACATTAACCCAGGCCTTCTGATGCATTGGGCCCCCAGAGATAGGGACACTATAACCAGTGCCATACGAGCTCCCATAGACTGAGACATTTTCTAATCAATCTATTCAGAGACATGATTAAATGCCTCTGAAGCAAGTGAGTTTTGAACCTGGGTCTTCTAGCTCAAAGGTAGGGGCACGACCACTGCACCATAACAGCACCTAGATAGATTTTACATAAAATGTGACACAACTGCTTCCATGCCCAAGTGAAAGGTTTTCTCACAGGATTTGTTCTAACAATGTGTTTTCATTACTGATTTCTTTGACCATTATTTCAGCTACAGTGGAGGTTTTCTGTTTGACCTAGACTTCATATCTATCAGCCTTCTCACACAGGAGCTGCTTATGCAGCGCCACCTCTGTTCCTATGTCTGTTGAGGAACAAAAACAACAGGGTCAGACCTCCAAGTTAGGTGGTTCTGACATTTGATGACTCCGGAAAGACGACCTTCCCACAAGTGAAAATATTGCCCACGGTGGTCAAGGGTGACACGGTACTTAACTTCTTTGCTGACAACTCCCGCTAGGAATCAGCTGGTGGTTTGAGATTTGTTAAATCTCAAAATCTGTTATCCAAACTCCTATCTTGCAGATGACAGGTATCATGTTTGCCATTGCTGGCAAATATGTGCATTTCACCATAGTTGAGGCCAGTCAGAATAAGAAGGCTCTCAGATTTGCAGTTTTGGCTGGATTCCCACAGGTCCAGAGATTGCAAATGTGATCATTTATGTGCCATCAGATCATGGAAAAATATTCATTAACTGAGAGGGAATCGACTCAATCAATTTCAGCTATGAAGTAACCACCAAATTATCATACATGCCTATTCGAGATACGTAGGAATCTACAATGAGGAATCTGCTACGATGCCTTCAACATGTCATATCTCCAACTAATATTCACATCTCTAAGCAAAGTCAAATGATGGCTCCTTGGAGCCAAAGGCTGACCTCTAAGGTCATGGCTGATGACACACAGCTGGAGTGCTATCACTGAGGCCCAGGTAAGATACACCCAAAGCTACATGAGAGCAAGAGCTGTAGTTGAAAGCTGAAGATGTGATTAAGTTGCCTGGAAAAGTCTGGGCTTGGCTTCAATATGCACCAGCAAGGACCTGAAGGTTAGTGGCCTGCTGTACCTTGGAAAACATATTTGTAATGCATGGCATAGCTTTTGGCTGCAGAGTATGATTCAACAGCACTATTCTCAATGTGTTGATTCTCAAGCAAAATTGTGTTGTTTCTGTTTGAACATAAATTGCTCAATTCTTGAATATTCACTTGTGTACTAGCACAGAACTCAAGTGTTGCTGAAAGAGAAATATCTTGTTGAAACGTTTCACCTTATCAGGGCAATTTACAAGAATTCCAACTTAAGGGGAAAACAAAATCAACATTTATACTGCATGAAGATAATTCTTTAATGGACAGTAATTGGTAGAGGCATTGCAAGAAAAATGTATCAGTTAACGATGACTGACAGTTAACTGTCAGGCTTCATTAATATTTTAAATCAGGAAGGTTGACATCATTTGACTGAGGCAAGAAATGAACCAGTGAGTGGCTGTAATCCATGTTCCTGAGTTGAAACAAGCAGAGTGTGCGTACATGTTCTTTCTGTCGCAAAGATCTGTGTATCAATATATACAGTGTTAAGTACATGCAAATGTACCACACTGTGAGCCCAATTTACAATCTTATATTGATCATCAACATAATTCTTCATACATTCAGGATTATCCAGACAATGTCGTCCAATTACGGAATCATATCTAATGTTGAACTTTGTACTGTGTGTTTTTCAGATATATGCTCGTTGGGTACAGTGAGTATTTTATTTATAGTGAACTGCCAAAGGGATGTGCAGTTTGATATGATCTGCAAGTTTTTGGGAACATTACCACCCACACACCTGGCACCACAACAAACTGAACTTTAGATATCACATTATTAATTTGTGTGATGGGCAGAATGTAATTTTGGCTTGATGGCTGCATTGAACAGTATTGAACATTATGGTCTGCCATTCGCTTTCCATGTCCTCAGGCTGAAATGTTTTGCTCCATCTGTCCTAGCATGAAACAATCTCATAATCAACAATCTATTCCTTTCATAGACATCCATTTCCCATTCTTTGAATTGTCATATCATTCTTTATGAAGCAAGAAGCCAACTGACAGACAGCAGGCAAAAGTGGGGAGCAGATGACAATGCAACTTTTAATTAAAGTTTGTGGATGATAGCATTAACAGAAATATGACCATGTTAAACACCAAAATGTAACTACAAATTTTTCCTCCTCTTTCTACATTTCCCAAGTAGAACAACTAAATGGTTTTAGATTAACTAAAAGCAGACTGCTCACATCCTCAAAATAAAAGCAAAATACTGTGATTGTTGGATTCTGAAATAAAAATAAAATGCTGGAGAAACTCGGCAGGTTTGAAAGCATCTGTAAAGAAAGAAAGTTAACATTCAAGTCCAACATGACTCTTTTTCAGAACAAGAAAAGGACTGGTAAAGTAATAAGTTTTTATGCTGTAGAAAAAGGGGCGAGGGAGAGCAAGTGAAACGGATGGTAAAGATGCTCAGAGCAAAAGGCAAAAGGTTTACTAAGAATCAGACAGAAGAGAAACAGATGAAGAGTAGTTGCTCACTGTGTCTTTGGTCAGACTGACAAGACTGCACACATTTTGCACTGTAGTTCCAGAATGGTCACTTTTGTACACTAACTGCATATGCTGAGTTTCAGAGACAAACAGGAGGTTTTCCTCTGACAAGGAATCTTCACTGCTGTCATTTCCACCACACTGTCCTGTTTACTTTTCCAAGTAACCTGTCATGAAAACCTCTTAAGGTGTTATTCTAACTGAGCTGGTGGAGGGGGCAAAAGTCATTTTCAGATGTGGAAGTGCTGCTGTTGGACTGGGATACACGTCAAAAGTCATAAGACACCAGGTTATAGTCCGACTGACAAAGCAGCAATGCTCCAAAAACTTGTAATTTCAAATAAACTTGTTGGACTATAACTTGGTGTCATGTGACTTCTGACCATGCATTTTCAGAGTAAGTCTTTTTCTGAGGATTCGCCATCACCACTCAACACCTTGAGAGACACTAACAGGACACTAAGTGGTTAATCAAAGACATGAATTAGGACTAACAAGTTGAGAGGATACGATGTTATCTTTGTCCCCTTAACTAAAAGAAAGATGTACTGACACTACAGGCCTTCCAGAGAAGGTTCACTAGATTGATCCAAGGTATAAAAGAATTTTCTAATGACGAAAGGTTGAGCAGGTCGGGCTTGTACTCACTGGAGTTCAGATAAACTGGCAGGTTGCCTTTAAATAAAGGTGTGCTAAAACAGGACTGACATGAGTCACTGTCACTCCCACAAACTTTAGTCAGTCAGGAAATCAGCAAGGACTTTAAACAAAACACTGACAAACATGCTGCTGACACATCCCATTCTCCCAACAAACTGCCAGTCAGCCTCACTGTAAGAAGTCAGACAGTTAGAACTCAGACTGCTGAGTCTGGTTCTCTTTCAACAAATGTTTTTATTTAAGAATCTTTTTCCAAGACACATAAGACAGAATAATAAGGGGTAGGCAGGATAAATGTTGCCCAGGCTGATTAGCAACCCTTGGCATGCAACTATGAATTTTGCTGTAGGAAGGAGCAATTACATTACATACTTGTGCTAATCAAAACTATTTAAGATCATGTAGAACACAGTAAGTTTCACTGATCTGTAGCCACATATAATCCAAATAAAAAAATCCTCCAGTCTCAAAATTTATTAACACTAAAATACTAAGAGTAAGCGACTACTAGAGAATCAGGGGGTCTATATGGAAACTGTACATAATGATAGAGATTTCTCCCTAACCCTCTTTTGATTATCAAAGTCAACTTTGGCAAATCAATTGTTCATGTGACTTATTGCTACTATACAGAAGATTTAAATATTCTATATCCATTGAAATTAGCACCAATTTTCAGAGGGTACATCACAATTAAGTTATATCCATCATTGCTGAGATTTTGAATAATACCAAGAAAACTAGAAATTACTGTGTTCACTGCAACCTAGTGGGTTGCATGCTTGCCTTCGAGTTGGCAGTTATAGAGTCATACACCATGGAAACAGACCCTTCGATCCAATTCGTCCATGCCAACCAAGCTTGGCAAACTAAACTAGTCCATTTGCCTGCATTTGGCCCCTAGCCATTTAAACTTACCTATTCATTTACCTGTCAAAATGTTTTTCAAATGATCTAACTGTAACTGTATACACTTCTTCCTCTGGCAGTTCATTCCACATATAAACCATGTGGAAAAAGTTGCCTCTCAGGTCCCTTTTAAATCTTTTGAACTCCCCAACCCTATGGAAAAGATCTCTCCTATTTATCTTATCTGTGCCCCTCATATTTTATAAACTTCTAGAAGGTCACCTCTTAACCTCCTGTGCTCCAGTGAAAAAGGTCCTAGCTTATTCAGCCTCTCCTTTAAAACTCAGACTCTCAGTCCCGGTAACACCCTTGCAAATCTTTTCTGAACCCTCTCCAAATTAATAATATCCTTCCTATAGCAGGGCCAACAGAATTGTACATAGTACTCCAAAAGTGGCCTCACCAACAACCTGTACTTTGGTAACATAACATTCTAATTTCTATATTCAGTGGTCTGAGCAAAGAAGGCAAACATGCCTTCTTGACCACTCTGTCTACCTGTGATGCTTTGGATATGCTGGTATTAGACTGGGGTGTACAAAGTTAAAAATCACACAACACCAGGTTATAGTCCAACAGGTTTAATTGAAAGCACACTAGCTTTCGAAGCGCCGCTCCTTCATCAGGTGATTGTGGAGGACACAACTGTAAGGTGCAGAATTTATAGCAAAAATTTACAGTGTGATGTAACTGAAATTATACACTGAAAAAAACCTTGATTGTCTGTTGAGTCTTTCATCTGTTTGAATACCATGATAGTTTCATTTCTTTCATGTGTAAATCACAAAAAACTTCTTTTTTAAAAGTTGCATTCTCAGGTTAGCTGTAACAATTGGTGTTAGCTGGACAATATGTTGAAGGTGTTAGCCCCCTGTGTTGTCTATGCCATGATGTTTAGATTGATTCTAATCTAAAAAGTGAGATAACAGAGTTTTACATGAATTCATGCAGTTTTTGAGCAAAGTACAACGTAACTCTGCAAGTACAAATTCACTCCACAAAATATGTGTGCGCATCTGTCTGGGTTGGGGGGTTGTGAGCATGAGAGAGTGTGTATAGCGTGTCTTAACTCTGTGAGTGTGGGTCTGGGGTGGGGGTTGTGAGTGTCTGTGAGAGAGTGTGTATATGTGTGTGCATGAGTATAGAGTGGTCTAAGTCAATTTCCAATTAACTGTGTACTTGAAGCCCTTGGTCTTTCTATTCTACAACACTCAGGGACCTAAACACATTATCTGTGGGTTAACACAAGTCCAGCACTGCAGGAGTACTACACCATTATGATATATTAAACTGAGGCTTTATCTACTCTCTCGGATGGACTCAAAATATCCCACAGCATTGTGTTGAAAGGTGCACAGATTTAAGGTAAAAGGAAGGGTTTAGGGTGGTTGTGAGGAAACTTTTTTTTCATCCAGAGAGTGGTGGCAACATGGGACACTCTGCCTGTAAGAGTGGTGGAGGCAGAAATCCTCATAACATTTAAGAAATATTTAGATGTACACTTGTGATGCCAAGGTACAGAAGGCTATGGACCAAGGGCTGGAAAATGAGATTAGAATAGTTAGATAGTTGCTTTAGATCAGTCGACTTGATGAGCCAAAGGGTCTTTTTCTGTGCTATAGATCTATAAGACTCTAAGGGTAGAGGGGTTCTCCATGGTCTCCTGCCAATATTTACTCCTCAGCCACCACCAGTAAAACAATATTATCTTGCTATTATCACATTGATATCAGCAGGACCTTGTTGATTTCTTTGTAGACTAACACAGGGCTAATAAGAGTAATGCAGTTGCTATTCCGTACTTTAACTTCCAAAAGGTGCTTGATATAGCGCCACACAACAGACTTAGAGAAAAGTTATATCTCATGGAGTGAAACAGACAGTAGCAATGTGGATGGAAAATTGAGTGTTAGGAAATAGTGTAATGGTTAATGCATATTCTTCAGGCTGGCAGAAGGTTTGTAGTGACGTTCCCCAGGTATGAAGTGGCTCGAGTCTGGAATGCACTGCCTGGAAGTGTGGTGGAGGCAGGTTCAGTTGAGACATTCAAGAGGGCTCTAGGTGATTGCTTAAATAGAAAAAGATGGGAGAATGACAGTATGTCATGATGCTCATTCAGCGCAAACATAACGGACTGAATGGCATTCTTCTGCACTGTAATTATTCTGAGATTGTTGTGCACAAACTGGCTGTCCTACTGACTAATGGTTTCTCCATCACAACAGTTCAAAACCTTTTTAAAAAAAAATACTTTATTGCCTGAAAATACTTTCTTTTAAAGGCTAGATTATGGTAGTATTGTTACTTTTCCAAGATGGAGACTTCAAATATGTCCAGCAGACTGAAAACAAGACCAAAAACAGACAAACGTATCTTACATGGAAATTATGACACAAACACATTTGTGGAGCTCAAGCAGGCTATGATTGGTAAAAAGTAGCCATATTCCAACGAATCTGACTAATGTGCACAGTTCTTCACCTATTATTCCTTAAACCATTTGTCTAGCCAATCTCAACTTCATTAACTCCAATATATATTTCACAGCCTCATGAATCTTCTGATTAAAAATGTTTCTCTTGCTTTCAGTTCTAAATTTCTTACAGTTAAGTCCCTATGACTGCAGTAGTCTGTTCCTATCTGCTCTGCTAGAGACAAAAGTACTGCAGATGCTTGAATCCAAAGTAGACAGGCAGGAGGCTGGAAGAACACAGCAAGCCAGGCAGCATCAGGAGGTACAGAAGTGGATGTTTCGGTTGTAACCTGAAGCAGCACTCCGAAAGCTAGTGCTTCCAGTTAAACCTGTTGGACTATAACCGGTGTTGCGTGATTTTTAACTTTACTTTTGAGAATGGCTGTGTTCTGTCTATCTTATATTAGGCAAATCATAGAACATAGAACATAGAAAAATACAGTGCAGTACAGACCCTTTGGCCCTCGATGTTGCGCCGATCCAAGCCCACCTAACCTACACTAGCCCACTATCCTCCATATGCCTATCCAATGCCCGTTTAAATGCCCATAAAGAGGGAGAATCCACCACTGCTACTGGCAGGGCATTCCACGAACTGACGAGTCGCTGATTAAAGAATCTACCCCTAACATCTGTCCTACCACCCCTTAATTTAAAGCTATGCCCCCTCGTAATAGCTGACTCCATACGTGGAAAAAGGTTCTCATGGTCAACCCTATCTAAACCCCTAATCATCTTGTACACCTCTATCAAGTCACCTCTAAACCTTCTTTTCTCCAATGAAAACAGCCCCAAGTGCCTCAGCCTTTCCTCATACGATCTTCCTACCATACCAGGCAACATCCTGGTAAAATCATGCCAACATAAATGTGCCCTACAAAAATAGAGTAGACTACATAAGGTTAATATGAATCAATGTTATTTTAACAGCAAGTACACCAAGATTCAACATTGAACAATTATGTACAGAACCAGTTTCAGATGTTTTGCCAACTTTGAACATTGCAAAAGCTGAATTGGGAATAACACATTTATGGAAACTACCTTGACCATAAACATTTCTTCAGCTTTATTTTAAGTTAATTTTGCAGATTCTCCACTAACAGAGGTGTGCACATGGACCCAAGGAATTAGTCCAACAATCAAAAATGACCATAGTAGTACATAAAATGGCTGAACAGAAATTAATGATGGAGCTGATGCATTTACATGGTTTTAGTGGTAATGATTTTATTTCTAATCAGAATTTATACATACAATCTTCAAATATACAACAGGCATAGCCCATATTTATACTCAGCTATACAAATACAATTCTGAGAAAATACGTTATTCTTTAGGATAGCCTATGATCACAGTTTGTATTTATATTCTGTGGCCAATTCTGATTATTACTAACAAAAATAAACTGACAGAGGCCTAAACATCCTATAGGGCTAATCTTTGGATATAGGATGACTGTACAACTCAGTCTTATACACCTTTTAAATCCCACTCCATCTTCATCACGTAATTAAGCCTGAAGGACAAGCCACCTAACATCTCCTCCCTTTTCTTCAACCCTCCCGTTATGCTTTCAGGTCTCCAAGAGCTGCTGCCTAGCCAGCAGGCCGGCAATGAAGGGTGAAAAGGAATGCATGCAACTGGTGATGAAATTCTACTATTTGTAACAACAGTTATCCTGTACAAGCTTTAGATGGCAACTTGGAGGTAGGATCAACATATGAATCACTGGGCATGAGTGGGCTGCATAAAGGCCAAAGGCAACGGGCAGATTATCCATGTGTTCTGCTGCAAGACTCAGATGGACTCTAATGAAGCAATGTACAATAAAGAACATGCACACCAAAATGGTTGATGCATTGGCAGCTCTCCAGATTCTGATGTCCCAAGGAATGGGATGGCGTCAGACTCCGATTAGACACAACTTCACATAAACATAGGGCCCATCGAATCTAACTTAGAAATGGTGTCCAATTTTGGGATAGTATTTGTGGGCACAGCCATGACGCACAGTCTGAGACTGATTTCTCAGTTCCAAAGCAGCAACGCTAAAAGCCAACCATGTGTTAGTGCTGCAATGGAAATGCAAACGGATGCCATGAAATCTATTGGTGCCATGCATGACCATCTTGATGAAGGAGAATAAAGTAAAAATGTAAAAAAAACACTTATTAAGCAGTAGCCGCAGATTATTTTGCTTTTGAAGTAATGGGAAACAAACTTAATATCCACTTTGAAATTAAATGTTAACTACATATTCTTATACTGTTTGTAATAAATCTCAATTATAGTTGAAATTAATGCTGGTGTAGCTTTATTTTTCCAACTTCTGAACAGGAAACAGGAAAGTAAGAAAATTAGTAGCCGAGATGCCCTAACACTAATATTTGCTTCCTGGGTTTACTTGAAAATATCAAAGCAAGTAAAGACACATTTTTTCCAAAACACTAAGAGCAAGAGCTGACTTAGATGACTATCCGAAACACTGAAGCCAAAAGAATCTAGATTGAAAGAAAAGAGAGAAACACAAAAATATAATACCTCCAATAATGGAATCACTGAGAAAAGGAGTTTGCTTAACTAAATCCTGCCTTTCCATGTTGCAGCTAGCATGTTAAGTTACCAAACAACACATCACCATACAACCCCTGCAGCTTTTTATTTTAATGTTATACACGCATTGCAATTTTGATAATTTTTGGAGACATTTTGAGTGTCAGCCATTGGCAATTATGGAAGTGATTTTATGCTATTCAGTCATTGCTCCCGGGAACTGGACGGAGGCTGCCAAACACATTTTCATCAGTTCTCAAGCCAATACGAGGGGAAGGGCTCTGTCTGAGACTATATCACAGTTAACATGCCTCATAGCCCCTTTGGTTTGAAATGAAAGTTATACTCATTTTTCTATCTGCAGGATTTAATATTACTAAACCTTGGTCAAGAAATTTGTCAGTGGCCTTTCTTCTGTAAGTCAACTTCATTTTATTTTAAATGTTATACTTCAGCTACTGCAATGATTTCCTCAATTTGTATTTGCTGATGTGCAACTGACTTAGACAAGGCAAAATATATTTTGTTTTTGTTTTGTGCTATTACTTCCTGAAATAGTCTGAGGAAACTTCAACTCTAAATTCATGCCTTCCATTGACAGGATAGTTGTACTGGAGTAAAAAATGGAAAATAAAGTAAATATGCATACTTTTATTTGTACTTTGTAATCTAGCTGCAACACCTTCTTGAGTATATCACAATGAGAACAAGGCACTGTTATACCTCAAAATGAATAATCGTTATATGAATGCTTAAAATTGTATCCATTAGCTATTCAAGAATAGGAGCATCACTTTTTTCTGCTATATTCAACAAAACCATAAGTGAAAGAAATTTTCAAGTAAAGTGTTTTGGATTTGAAGGCCTACTTGTGTCCACTTAATTGTTTACAAGACACTTGACCTGCTTTCTAAACATATCAGTATTCACTATGTTTTTAAGAAGCTCAGGAATGGTCTGAGGAGAGCCAGGAGGGGGCATGAAAAAGGCTTGACAAGAAGGATTATGGAGAACTTAAAAGCATTTTATTCATACGCGAGGAATAAGACAATGATCAGAGAGGATGTAGGGCCGATCAGGAATAGCGTAGGGAACTTGTGTGTGGAGTCTGAGCAGATAGGGAAAGCCTATCTGAGTTTTTTGCTCAGTTTTCACTAAGGAATGGGACCTTGATGTGAATGTGAACTTTGAGGAGCTGGGATACAGGCTTGATCAGATCAAGATTGATGAAGTTGATGTGCTGGAAATTTTGGAAAACATTAAGACTGATAAGTCCCCAAGGCCAGACCAGATTTATCCTAGGCTGCTTCAGGAAGCGAGAAAGGAGGTTGCTAAGCCGCTGGCGAAGATCTTTGCCTCCTCATGCTCCACGGGAGTCGTACCGGAGGATTGGAAGGAGGTAAATGTTGCTCTTTTCAAGAAGGGTAATAGGGAAACCCCTGGCAATTACAGACCAGTCAGTCTTACATCTGTGGTCAGCAAAAGTTTTGGAAAGAATTCTGAGGGATAGGATTTATGATTATTTGGCAAAGCATAGCGTGATTAAAAGCAGTCAGCATGGCTTTGTGAGAGGCAGATCATGCCTCACGAATCTTATTGAGTTCTTTGAGGAGGTGACAAGACAGGTCGATGAAGGTTGAGCAGTGGTGTATATGGATTTTAGCAAGGCATTTGATAAGGTTCCCCATGGTAGGCTCATTCATAAAGTCAGGAAGTATGGGATACAGGGAGATTTGGCTATCTGGATTCAGAATTGGTTGGCTGACAGAAGGCAGAAAGTGGTGGTAGATGGAAAGCATTCTGCCTGGAGGTCAGTGTTGAGTGGGGTCCCGCAGAGCTCTGTTCTTGGGCCTCTGCTCTTTGTAGTTTTTATAAATGACTTGGAAGAAGAGGTTGAGGGGTAAATTTGCAGATGACCCAAAGGTTGGAGGTGCCGTCGATAGTATCGAGGGCTATCGCAGGCTGCAATGCGACATAGGCAGGATGCAGACCTGGGCTGAGAAATGGCAGATGGAGTTCAACCGTGATAAATGCGAAGTGATGCATTTTGGAAGGTCAAACTCGAATGCTGAATATAGGATTAAAGACAGGATTCTTGGCAGTGTGGAGGAACAGAGGGATCTTGGTGTGCAAGTACATAGATCCCTCAAAGTTGCCACCCAAGTGGATAGGGTTGTTAAGAAAGCAATTTGTTATTTTGCTTTCATTAACAGAGGTATTGAGTTTAAGAGCCGTGAGGTTTTGCTGCAGCTCTACAAGTCCCTGGTGACCACACTTGGAATATGGTGTCCAGTTTTGGACGCCCCGCTATAAGAAACATACAGAGGCTTTGGAGAGGGTGCAAAGAAGGTTTACGAGGATGCTGCCAGGACTGGAGGGCTTGTCTTTTGAAGAGAGGTTGACTAAGCTCAGACTTTTCTCTCTGGAAAGGAGGAGGAAGAGAGGTGACCTGATCGAGGAATACAAGATAATGAGAGGAATGGATAGAGTCAATAGCCAGAGACTTTTCCCCAGGGCAGGATTGACTGGTGTGAGGGGTCATAGATTTAAGATATCAAGAGAAAGGTCTAGAGGGGACGTCAGAGGAAGGTTCTTTACGCAGAGAGTTGTGAATTTCAAGGAATGCGTTGCTAGCGGTGGTGGTGGAAGAAGCAGAGTAATTAGGGACATTTAAGCGACTGCTGGACATGCACATGGGTAGCAGTGAGTTGAGAGGTGCGTAGTTTAAGTTATTTTATTTTACATTAGGATTAACCCTCGGCACAACATCGTGGGCAAAAGGGCCTGTTCTGTGCTGTCCGTTTCTATGTTCAATACTTGACTCTCAATACACGTATTCACTGTTGTAGGCCTCCAATTCACATCTCACAGCTTTTACATACAGCCTATTTAATCATTGCAGGTGTTCACTCAACCATACATCACTCAAACTATGTTCTCTGAAATATTGCAACAACCAATGGCTAAGAACCTAAGTCAGAAGGAACATATATGGTTGCATGCCCTTAGTCCAATAAAAGGATATTCACATCGTAATTGGAGCGGCAAATTGGTGACTGTGGGCAAAAGCGGCATTGAAAGTGATGGAATGTATATACCAAATTGTCCTTCTCAAAGGCCATTTCAGCATCATCTCAAGTTGTTTATAAGTTACAGCTGGTGCAAATCTACCTGTTATTTATTTCTCCTTTCAGGTACTCAAGAACTGCAGCCTGACCAGACAATGGAACACAAAAGTGGAAGAGGAATCATAAGCTGATGATTTTCCCAACAGTATCCACCAGGCGAGATACTGACACTGTACATACTGTAGTAAGTACTGTAGATATTAGATCTGCATGCAGTGAGACATTGAGCATGATTAGCCTGCATCCAGGGCAGAAGGAGAGGGTAGAGTTAGCTCCAATTCACCAGCGAGCAAAGTCATATGAGCTCTGCTGCAAGGGATTCAGGTGAAGATTTCAGTTGATCAGTATACAGAAGAACAATGATGTAATGTACTCAATATTTAGTACACTGGCAGTCTGCTGGAAAGACTGTGCTCACTGACACTAACCATGCACATACTTTGAGCAGAGTTTGGAGTTTATCTTTTCCAGGGTGAAAGTGAGGACTGCAGATGCTCAAGATCAAAAGTCGAGAGTGTGGTGCTGGAAAAGCACAGCAGGTCAGGTAGCATCTGAGGAGGAGAATTGACATTTCGGGCATAGGCCCTTCATCACTTCATCGTTTCCAGTCTGTAAGTGGTGGCCAACATCAATATTCGCATTGTAGGAGTGCTTGTGACAGTACCATGTCTTTAAGAAGATTTGTCCTTTTTTTAAATGAAGGGAGGTTAAGACAGATGGAGAAGCGGTCTGCTTCAAGCCACTAAAATAACAGCCTGTGAGGCTGTGTTTTTTTTTTAAAAAGTTGGAACAATAGAAGCAGGCTGAATGAGTAGGATCAGGATTCCACAGCATCAGGATTTTTGGAGGGAGGAGAAAAGTGTATTCCAGTTTAGTTGAAGTTAGGAAGTTTGCCTATAAGAATGGTGCCAAAATGCTAAAACTAAGAAAAATAGCTAGAATAAGTCTCCAAAAACATTATGTAACCCCACCCATTTCCTAAACTGTGTCATATTGCAAACATTTCCAATTCATCTGTCACTTCCATCCAAGAGGTGGATTTTGAAATGTTTTTGTATGGATGAGCTCCTTCAGGTCATTCTCTGGTGATGACTGAGCACAGGTTTTGCTGTGAAACACTTGTATATTTCTAACCAGTGAAGCATTTTTTTTGCTATTTTCTTCTGCATCATAACAAGTCTGTGAGCAGCACATCAGTGCTAAATGTCAGTGCCCATGAAATAGAATTTTGGCATTAAGGACTCTGAAAATAGAAAATTTGACTCCGTGGCAGCTGTCAACATGTACTAATGAAATCTGGCATCAGGGTCTTTATTTTGAAAGGAGACAATGTTTTGAGTTTTTACTGTCTTTTTAAAAGGCATGAGCTGGAAGGTACACTGGTTACTAAAGGGGAACCTAGTTGGACTTTGTCAGCAGTGACAAAGTTGAAGTCTCCAGTGTAGTGGACAACTGATTCCATTAAAATCCAAGCGTGCGACAGTTAACTGAATGACCCCAAGGTCACACCAACATCATCCAGGCCTCTATAAATATTGTATGAGGCTGTCAACATTGCTGTCACCTCAGAGGCCAAGGCACAGTTAGAAATACAATAACTATTATTTACAGAAATAAAAAGGAGGAAATTATTTGTGCGTAAATGTAAAGAATGAAATCTGCTCACATTTATTTGTAGGTATTGTACAAGTTGGGGGATTAGATTGTTAAAAGTAAGCAAAACAGAAAAGTGCTGATTTTGTTTTCATTCAGTTATGTATAAGAATTCAAAGTAAGGGATGTTTAATCATGACAAAATTAAGTACCATTACCAATAATAGTGGGTCAGAACAGGAATTGCGATGAAAGAAAACAAGCACTGATGCTAAATGGAACATAGCTGACATCAGACAACACATGGAAGGTTCCTTGCCAACAACAGTCTTTACCCCATCTGTGTCTGGGAGTGAAACAGAAACCTAATTACATTTTCAGTGCAGAATGTTACAGCCCAATCAACTTATAACAGAAGACCCTAGGTAGCCTGGAGGAATATTGGGAGGATATTAAGCTGGAAGTGACTGTCAGTAGCAAGATATTTAAAGTTTTTTTTAAAAAGTAACCTAAGAAAGTGAATTATTACTTCTGGCTAAACTCTAATTCATGACAGAAAATCGTTGGTCCTCATATATTCATCCTCACATGCTTTGGCTCCCTATTGGTTTGAAATTGTCACATGCTGACAGTTTATTCGTCTTCTTGTGACTGCAGACAAATGCTCCATCATCATTTCTCTTCTATCCCACTGCACTACACAATTGGTGTCAATTCATTTTATACCACAATTAAGTACTGAATTAAATTACTTTGTTTTCCTCCCAATGCACAGTTTTCTCTCAATACTAAAACTGCTTCCTCAATCATTCTCCTCAAACTTAAAAGTTTGGACTTCTCAGCTATCAGGTAACATGCAGTACATATGAACAAGACACAATTTCATGAATTCCAATACATAGATACATATCTCAGTTTGCCGTGTCA
Source organism: Chiloscyllium plagiosum (assembly GCF_004010195.1). Lineage (NCBI taxonomy): Eukaryota > Metazoa > Chordata > Chondrichthyes > Orectolobiformes > Hemiscylliidae > Chiloscyllium > Chiloscyllium plagiosum. Next base: position 35,947,571 of record NC_057720.1, on the reverse strand, counting down.
GATGAATATATTTTTTGCACCAGAACTATTAAATTCAACTTCAAAACCTGTCATGGTTGGACATAAAATCTCAATTATTGGGATACTGGTTCAAAACCATCATCACAAAAGGAAACCAATGAATTTACTTGCATTTATTTTTAATAAATTTACAAGTTAAATTCCATCTACCACAACTGATCAAAAGCTTAACTGAACTAGCATATCATGATGTGATTTTTATAGGCAGGATAGATGCTGAGCGCTCTGTGGAGAGTCAACTTGATGCTTTTTTCTGTGACTGGACTACATAGTCAACCCTTCCTGAAGCACTGTTGGTGTTGTATATCCTACTACAAAATGAACTGCAGCAAATCACTAAGGTTACAATAATAATATCTTCTAACCTTGTAACCATGATCACCACAAAGGACAGGGCAGTTAGAGCACCTTCGAGTTCCCTTTCAATTCACATAATCTCCTGGTTTGGACAGGCATTGCAGTCCTTTCATCAATAAAAGGTCAAATTTCTTCCCCAACATTATTGCAGGAGCACAATCACTCCAAACGGAAAAACAACCACCTGCACCTATATGGATCTTTCCTATGATAATGCAACCCAATGTCCTTCCTAGCTGTACTGTCAAATAAACTGCAACACAACCAAATAAGGCAGATGATCAAAAGCTTTGTCAAATAAGTACGTTTTTAAAAAGCATCTTAAAAAGGAAAGACAGGAAGAGATGCAAAGACTTAGATTAGATTAGATTAGATTAGATTAGATTACAGTGTGGAAACAGGCCCTTCGGCCCAACAAGTCCACACCGACCCGCCGAAGCGAAACCCACCCATACCCCTACATTTACCCCTTACCTAACACTACAGGCAATTTAGTATGGCCAATTCACCTGACCCTGCACATCTTTGGATGGTGGGAGGAAACCGGAGCACCCGGAGGTAACCCACGCAGACACGGGGAGAACGTGCAAACTCCACACAGTCAGTCAGTCACCTGAGGCGGGAATTGAACCCGGGTCTCTGGCGCTGTGAGGCAGCAGTGCTAACCACTGTGCCACCGTGCCGCCCACTTAAGGAAAGAGCTTCGGAACTTGATAGCTGAGTAGCCACCTACGGAAGAGAATACATTCAAACTGAAGCCAGAAAAGGAAGCAACAGATATCTGACTGAGATGAGGAGAAATTTCTTCACCCAGAGAGAAACAGAGACAATAGGAGCAAGAGTAGGACATTCAGTCCTTAATGATTGCTGTGTCATTTAACATGATCATATGTGCTCATCCAACTCAGTCCCCTGTTTGCACTTTCTCCCCATATACTTTGAATCCTTTAGCCTGGGGCACTACATCTAAGTTCTTCTTGAAACCAATGTTTTTGAAGTAACTCCACGAAGGCAAGTACGCGGTCACCAAATCTCCTTTTATTTATATGTGTACAATACATGACATGACCCAGCTAGTTCAAAGCCATCTCCTGGTGTGAGCAAAACCCCAGATACTCCTGTTTATATGTCAGCCGTGACTCCCTAATTGGACTGTTAACCTGGTTCAATCAGGGAATTCATACTCTATGAGATCCACCTGGCTGACATTGTTCCAATCAGTACATCCTTCTCCCTCTAAATCTTTGGTTGTTGGCCCATTCTTTATCCTGTAGCTTCTCCTGGGGCGTTTTCACACCAGGTCCAGTTCCTCAGATTCTGCCTCAGATTCTAGCAGCATCTGCTGGATTGTAGCCAGACTCTTGCACCCAGAGCATCTCGACCAAAACTCATCTTCAGGCAGTAAGGAAGTCGAAGCGTCAGAACCTGGCTTCGCATCTACCATACCTTTTACCCATGCAGAGCCATTCTTATGGTTTCAACACCAAAAACTTTATCTCCCAAAATAAACTGCCTGTCTCACTTAGAGGAGTCTTGTGTCTAGCATTGGCGTTCCTGATGATGTTTCACTCTTCTCTGCATTAGCAACGCTGCTGGAGCTATCCTGGTAGTTACAGGAGGGGATAGTCCTATAGTCAAATAGAACCAGGCAAATTTGGTATAAAGTGAAGCTGTAGGCTGTTTCTTTAAGCCTGCCTTCAAAGTTTGGCCTGCTCTTTCTACTAGACCACTGGACGACGGATGGTATGGAACTGTCCTTACATGCCGAATGCTATTCGGTTTTAGGAAATACTCAAATTCCCTGCTAGTAAATGATGGCCTGCAGTCTGTGACCAACAACTCCACTAGTCCGTGTATTGCAAAAGATGCTCGCAACCTTTCAATCGTTGTCGGCATGTTTGACAAATTAACTCTATGCACGTTCAGCCACTCTGTAGGAGTGTCCACAATGACTAAAACCATAGAGATTGCATGAAAATGACCTGCATAGTCAAAGCGTCCAGGGTATACCTGGCCACTCATGAATGTAGGTGAGCTGCTGGCAGTACATTTTGTCCTTGTTGGCAATCCGAGCACTGCCCTACCAATTTGGCTATGTCGGCATCTAATCCTGGATACCAGACATCTTCTTGCCAGCATCTTCAATTTGGAATCCCCGGATGACCCTGGTGAAGTTCAGCCAGTATCTGGTGGTGGCCTTTGCTCAGGACAATCATTAAAGACCATTTCCAATATTGACCCTTTTTCAATAGCAAATGTAATGGTGCCAGGATGGAGATCAGGTTATGTAAAAATGTTCTGTAATAATTCACCATCCGAAGGAAAGACCTAAGCTCTGGTACAGACATGGGAGCCAGGCATCTTTAGTTGCCCATACTTTACCTTCCAATGGTTGTAACCTGGTATTGTTGACACTATAGCCCAAGTAGGCCAATTGGGTGTCTGGAACACACATTTTCCCCTCCTAAGGCATACGCCCACCTGAGAGAAACATTTTCAGCACTCCATCCAACTTCTCTAAATGCCCTTTATTGGTCACCCTGGTTATCAGCATGTCATCCAGATAAGTGGCAACTTGGGGTAAACTTTGTAAAATGTTCTCCATCGACTGCTGTAAAATGGCACAGTCTGATGGTAGCCCAAAAGGCAGTCTCGTACACTGACACAAACCTTTATGTGTATTAACTGTCGCACACTTCTGGGAATCGTCATCTAATCACAATCGCAGGTACACATGGCTCATGTCCAGTTTCATGAAGGACAGCCTCCCACCAGTTTTGCATATAAATCCTCTATATGAGGGACAGGTTATTTATCCAGCAGTAAAAAGCGGTTCACCATTTGTTTGAAATCCCCAAAAGGCAAACTGACCTGTTGGGTTTCACAGTCAGTACAGCTGGTGCTGCCCATTCTGTAAACTGGACTGGTTTGATGTTTCTTTTTTCCTTTCCAGCCTCCTAATTTCCGCCTCCACTTTTGCATTTCAGGCAAAAGGCACTGAGCGTTCTGTGGAATTGCTTCTTGGTCAACATTCAACTTTTTCACACAGAGGGTGGTACATGTATGGAATGAGCTGCCAGAGGAAGTGGTGGAGGCTGGTACAATTGCAACATTTAAGAGGCATTTGGATGGGTACATGAATAGGAAGGGTTTGGAGGGATATGGGCCGGGTGCTGGCAGGTGGGACTAGATTGGGTTGGGATATCTGGTCGGCATGGATGGGTTGGACTGAAGGGTCTGTTTCCGTGCTGTACATCTCTATGACTCTATTTAAGGTGGCTCCTTTGATAGTCCCTAAACCTTCCTGAAAAAGGTCTGGATATTTAATTAGGACTTCATTCAGGCAGCCATTTTGCAATCAAAATATGTTGAGCCAATCAAGCTGAGTCTTTCTTAACCAATTTCATCCCATCAAGCTTGTGCCTGAGCCTTTTACTACAATCAGTCGTAACTGAACCTACTGCTTCATATAAAAACTGGAACCGAAGTTGTATCCATAATCTGTAGGGATTCCCCAGTAGAGATTCTCAGCCTGGCTGAGGTCTTAGGCAAACTTAAAGGTTGGAGTCCAGAGCAAATGTTGTTAAAGACTAGTTCTGCAATCACCCCTACAGCTGTGCCAATCTCCATGAGAACTGAGTGACCATTTAACCAGAGTTATTTTGATTGATTCTGGTTTAGATGTTGCTACACAATCCAACTGTTCCAAATGAGTTGTAGGTGGACTTTCCAGGGTGTTCACTCACCTGGATACTGACCTATGAGTTCTCTTACTCAATTCAGGCCTACTGGGACTCTTTTGTTGTTGTATACTGGCAGCAACAACAATGGCCTGCCAGCCCAGATTCGCAAGTAAAGTTTAACCGTTTGGCAAAAGTTTGGCTTTGTTTTGGGTTTTGCTGTGGGCTGATCTAGTGTCGTGCCTTTCAGGATATGTCCCAAGTGAGGCTATGCAACTGCCTTCACTCAAGTGGTGTTCCCCAAACTCAGTCAGCCTGGCCAGGGTGTCCACTTCCATTGGCACGTCCTGTAACTCATATGCTCCACTTGCCGCATTTTCTAACAACAAAGTCAGATGCAGGGGTGTCTGACTGAAGTCTAGTTGGGCTTCACCTAGAAGGTGCTTTTGCATGGTCACATCATTTTTCCCACATACCAAATGGTCTCTCAGCATCTCATTTAGGGTTAAACTAAAATCATATTCTTCTGTCAGTCATCTGAACCATGAATTCCCTGGCTCTTGAACTGTCAAGTAAAACCGATAGCGTCTCAGAAGTAGAGGAGGATTGGGATCGTTCTATTGCTTAGCTAAACCTGTCAAGGTTTTAGTATCTGGTGCCTCCAGCAAAGTTAGGCTCCTAACAGCTGAGAATTATTTGTTCCTTTTCGTCTACTCCAATGTCATTTGTCTGTAAAAAATAACGCATTCTTTCCACATACTGGGCCTAGTCTTCGATGGCAGGATAAAATGAGTCAATCCTCCCAAATAGCTGCAAAGTGCCAAAAATGCTTATCCCAACTGATACACGTCTGTTGTGAGCAAATCTCTTCAGGGGTGTATTTTTCTTTCATTGCCACTGAAATAACTCTCGAAGGCTGGTATCCCCATTACCAAGTCACTGGACCCCTTATTCTTCTAAACTCCAATGAATATAGTTCTGATGTAGAGTGCTTAGTCTTAGAAGTAATTTTCTGATCACAAATCAATCTACTGCATAATTTTGCTAAGTTGTGGCAATGCTGCCAAAATTAAACACAATTGTGAACAAGTACCAGCTAGGTAAACCAGGTGTTGATTCCTTATTGCCTGTTTCGCTCCTGTCAAAGACAAATTTTACTCCCAATTCACAGCAGAGAGAGATTTAATCTGCCTCTAATCCAAGGTGTAAATAATCAATTTGGATGCTGAGCACAAATTGTGAAACAGAAATGTCCAATTTTCAGCTTTGATATAAATATTCACCGAGATTTAATTGATATTGCAGGTACAAAAAAAAAGGGGAGGACACAGAATCATTTTGCTTGCTTTAAAAGGAATACAAAAAAAAACTGCATGGCTAATTTTATTCCAAAATAAATAAAAGGTTTCAAAACAGTACTGAAGATTTACCGAAGCTCAATTAGAGCTAATTATTATGCTAATTACATGTCCATTTTGTTTCCGAAGGGGGATTGAAAACTAATTACAACACTAACAGAAAAACTTTACAGCATCTATTGCATTTAATAAGTCTATATTCTATAATAAAGCAAACCTATGTTAATTCCCCATTTGAATTTCTGTAATTATTTCTTCTTGGTAATTTTTCTTCTTAAATTTATTTATATTTTATTGTGGTAATTTATTTACTTACATCTTAACTTCTAAATCACTCCTGATACACGTGCTCTCTTTTACAGACCAGCTGCTATTTCAGTTTTCTTATCTGTGTTGCAGCCGCTTTGCATTGAAATGCACTGAGCGACTGCTGTCAATTGATTTTTCTGTTCGGCACAAAATTATACCAAAACATCGTATGTGATTGTAAAGTGGCTACGAATTAAAGTGATCTAAGTGAAGTGCATCACTTTTGTTATCCGGTAGTGCCTGGAGCAGCTTGGTTCTACTAGTTGCCCAATTATACTGCAGGGCACCCCAATGACCCAAGAGGCTCCAAAGAATACAAATCAATGTGCATCCCTTCATTACCTCCATTGGTTTGTCCCTCCCCCGGCCCATACTGAATATTTTAAGACCTTTCCGTGTCCTTCCAGTTACCAGCGCATGAATAAAAAAGAAAAATACTGCACAAAATGAACAAATTTGAACACTTGTGTTACACACAAACATTCAGCAGATGTCCACCAAAGGACCAGCATTCTTTGCATATGCGCCAGTTTGAAAAGCCACTGTGCATCTGGAGTAGCATTGCCAAACTGTCATTATCTACACCAGCAACATAATGGCATAGCAGCCACAAAACCACGCTGCCCACAGCTCATAGCCAGTGTTGTTCACAGTCTTTTGCATATAGTCTCATTCTCTCAACCTTGCCGCTGGTCAACCAACACGCCACATATGTTAACTACCCATAGCTACATGCTTTTTAACAAAGATAGACTTTGTTTTAATTTTTTAATATATGATCTCTTATTAATATAGGTGCCAGAGTATGGTGACTTAAACACTTTTCACTGCATTTTTTTGTAAAAATACAAAGTGACAGTAAATTACTATTCCATTCTACTCTATATCTCATCTGGACAACCTCTGGATTACTGCTACTCTGTCACCAGTGCTCATTGTTGACCCACAACTTGTAATTTTCCAGTACACTAATGCAAAAAAAATTTAAAAATTAAAAAAAAAAATCGGATAAATCCAAACATGACCTCTCATTTCCAGATAGCTAAAGAGAACACAAAATTGATAGTAGCTTAAGTTCACCAACACTTCATACAAACCAAATTCTGGCATGACCACCAATGCCAACTTTACAGTCCATGATAGTCTGACACCCACTTCCAAGCGATGAGAGCTGGGTGCAGCAATGAGGTCAGTCTGGCTTGCAATACTGCCGCTAATCTGAGCTCTGTCATGGATTGTGCAGCTTCACCCTCGCCAGTGTCCCCATCCTCCCTTCAGAAGCTCCCATTTCCCCAGTTCCTCTGTGCCTTGTTGTACACAGGAAAGCACACCAGGATGATGTGATACACTCTGTTTGAATTATAGTACACCACCAGCTCAAGCAATGAAACTGCTGCACCAGAGCTCTGGTCTAAGGTCTGCATCAGTCAGTGGGTTGTGCAGTGAGCCAGGGTCACACTGGGTAGCTCTTGTCCTCCAGAACCATAGTTATAAGGCATTTGGACAGTCAAATGCACCAGGTGTTGAGTGAGTGCTCCAGGATGTAGTAGTCATGGCAACTGTCAGGGTATGAGGAGAGGTTAAACAAATTAGGCCCATTTTCTCTTGAATTTAGAAGGTTAAGGGGAAACTGATCACAGTCTTTAAGAGAGTAGCAGAGCAGAAAGTGAGGACTGCACATGCTGGAAATCAAAGTCAAAAAGTGTAATGCTGGAAAAGCCAGTCAAGCAACATCCAAGGGATGAAGAGTTTATGTTCGAAACGTCGACTCTCTTGCTGCTCAGATGCTGCTTGACCGGCTGTGCTTTTCCAGCAAGATGGTGACATAATAAGACATGATAGATAAAGATAAACTGTTTCCACTGGGCCAAAGCCACATGTATAGAGTGTTAGGCCACAGGTCAGCCAGGATCTCATTAAATGGTGGAACAAGCTTGGGGTCTACTGCGGTTTCTAAGTTCTTATCAGTGCAGATCACCATTAACTGCCAAAAGGAGGAGAAATGGTGCCACCACCTTTGGAAAGCTGATGAACAATGGTTCATCTTTGGCCTTTTTTGTACATCATTGCTCCTAAATTCTTATCACTGAGATGCCAGTGTTCAATTTGCAAGCACAAATGGCATGGCGCAAATTACCTTTCACCCCTAAACATCTCCACTCTGCATGCAGAGCAAATGGACAAAGAAATGATTGCAAATGTTTATTTAATGTATTTGTTTATCGATATCCTAGCATCAAGCAAACATGACTTCCACATTTTCACCCATCAAACTGACATTGATTCTGGCCACAAAGGATGTTGAACCAACCATTTTCTGGTAGCACTTTGTGTCAACAGAATGGCAATTGATAGCAGGGAACAACATCATAGTGGACACCATCAACACTGCTCTACATTTGGTGACCAAGTATCCTCCCAGAACTTCCATGTTTCCTTTAATGTCACACTACTGACAGCCCATTTCCACACATCCCTTCCATGGTGACAGTCTCTATATTTAACTGTGAGGAGAAAGTGAGGTCTGCAGATGCTGGAGATCAGAGCTGAAAATGTGTTGCGGGAACAGCGCAGCAGGTCAGGCAGCATCCAGGGAACAGGAGAATCGACGTTTCGGGCATAAGCCCTTCTTCAGGAATGAGGAAAGTGTGTCCAGCAGGCTAAAATAAAAGGTAGGGAGGAGGGACTTGGGGGAAGGGAGTTGGAAATGCGATAGGTGGAAAGAGGTCAAGGTGAGGGTGATAGGTCAGAGTGGGGTGGGGGCAGAGAGGTCAGGAAGAAGATTGCAGGTAGGAAGACAGTGCTGAGCTCGAGGGATTTGACGGAGACAAGATGGGGGGAGAAAGCTGGTGAAATCAGAGTTCATCCCTTGTGGTTGGAGGGTTCCTAGGCGGAAGATGAGGCGCTCTTCCTCCAACCGTCGTGTTGTTGTGGTCTGGCGATGGAGGAGTCCAAAGACCTGCATATCCTTGGTGGAGTGGGAGGGGAGTTGAAGTGTTGAGCCACAGGTTGGTTGGTCCGGGTGTCCCAGAGGTGTTCTCTGAAATGCTCCGCAAGTAAGTGGCCTGTCTCCCCAATATAGAGGAGGCCACATCAGGTGCAGAGGATGCAATAGATGATGTGTGTGGAGGTGCAGGTGAATCTGTGGCGGATATGGAAGTTTCCTTTGGGGCCTTGGAGGGAAGTGAGGGGGGAGGTGTGGGCGCAAGTCTTGCACCTCCGGCGGTTGCAGGGGAAGGTGCCGGGAGTGGAGGTTGGGTTGGTGGGGGGTATGGA